>NW_007088950.1:0-404 GCF_000164805.1 Carlito syrichta
CTGCATAATATTCCATTGTGTATATGTACCACATTTTCTTTATCCAGTCCAGCTTTTATGGACAACATGGTTGGTTCTATGAACCTAAAGTCTTAACAGTCTATGTTCCATTCTCAAATTTTCATCGACTTTGTTACTGTTTATTTGTCACTGTTGTCTTCAGAGTCCCTTTGCAATTTTCCTCATTCAATTTCTATTATTAATCTCTTGCCTCATGTCAGAACTCCTCTTCTATTCCAGCCAGACTTTTCCCTTGAATTCTTTTAACTGTTTTGGATGCTGTTTGGATCACCAGACCTTCCTTCTCTCTTTTTTTTTTTTAATTTTAATTTATTTATTTTTTATTTTGAAGTTGTGGGGTACAGTTAAGGGTTAGGTATACAATTGCGTTTCATTCAGGCACC
>NW_007088951.1:0-544 GCF_000164805.1 Carlito syrichta
GCGTGTTAAGTGAGCTGTCTTGACATCTGGCTACCTAAGTGCCTGGATATTTAAGCCAGTAGGCTAGCAGTATGGCTATCTAGTTTAGTCCCCTAGTTAAGTCAGCTAGTTAGCCGGCTGGCTAGCTAGGTGACTGGCAAGTTAAGCTGGCTGGTTAGCAGGCTTGTCAGGTAAATTGTCAGCTAGTTAAGCTGACTTGCTTGACGACTGACCAGCAGGCTGGCTGGCTAGTTAAGCTGGCTGGCTATCCAACTCTCCAGCCAACAGGCTGCCTAATTAAGCCAACTGCCTAGCCAGCTGAATAGCCCACTAGCTGGCTAGCTGGCTCCTTAGCCAGCAAGACAGCCACGTACCTAACTAGTTAAACAAAATGGCAAGCAGTGTAGCCAAACATTTGGTTAGTTAGTTAAGTCATCTGGCTAGCCAGCTATTCAGCCAACTTGCTAGTCAGCTACTTAAGTCAGCTCGCCATCTAGCTAGCTAATTAAGTCAGCTAGCAAGTCAGCTAACTATTCAGCTAGCTAGTTAAGTCAGCTAGCTATTC
>NW_007088952.1:0-486 GCF_000164805.1 Carlito syrichta
AGTTGAGAACTAGGCCTCCCAAGTCGTTTGGGTCAGGTTACTTTGTTTTGAATTCTTATGGAAACTTCCCTTCATTCCTAGTACCTGTTTTCATTTGAAGCTACACAGTTGGGGTCTTTTGCTCCTTGAGAACAGGGACTCCACTCACCACCATAGTGGGCAAGTGCGCAGCACCACATAGAAGCTTCTCAGTAATGACTTATTCGATGAGTGAATGAATGAAAGAACAGCTATAAGCTAGCTGATTATTTTATTTAAAATATGTATGAGCCGGCCTCGGTGGCTCAGCCTGGAATCCTGCGCCTTTGGGAGGCTGAGGTGAGTGGATTGCCTGAGCCCCGGGTTTGAGGCCCGCCTGGGCAACTTGGCGAGACCTCATCTCTACAATAAATCAAAAAAATTAGCCAGGTGTGGTAGTGCACGCTAGTAGTTCCAGCTACTCGGAAGGCTGAGGGGGAAGGATCGCCGGAGCCCAGCAGGTCGAGG
>NW_007088953.1:0-386 GCF_000164805.1 Carlito syrichta
GTCTCGAACCCGCAGGCTCAGGCAATCCACTCACTTCAGCCTCCCAAAGCACTGGGATTACAGGCTGAGCCACCGAGCCCAGCTAATTTTTCTTTTAATATACCAACATAGTATGATAATTAATAATTATTCTGACTTTGAATTATACTTGAATTTTTGGCACAGTCTTATTAATCATGATTTTTAAAATTTTGCTGGCTGGGCATGGTAGCTCACACCTATAATCCCAGCACTTTGAGAGGCCAAAGTAAGAGAATTGCCTGAGCCCGCAGGTTCAAGGCCAGCCTGGGCAACTTGACGAGACCTCATCTCTACAATACATTTTTAAAAATTAGCTGGGCGTGGTGGCACATGACTGTAGTTCCAGCTACTTGGAGGGCTGAGGC
>NW_007088954.1:0-385 GCF_000164805.1 Carlito syrichta
GAATACACATTCTACTCATCACCGCATAGGACGTATTCCAAGATCGACCACATTATCGGCCATAAATCAAGCATAAGCTAATTTAAAAAGACTGAAATTCTACCATGCACCTTCTTGGACCATAGTGGAATAAAACTAAACATTGATACCAACAAGGTCCCCCACAAATGCACAAAGACATGGACACTAAACAGCATGATACTAAACAACTCCTGGATTAATGATGAAATCAAAATGGAGATCAAAAGATACCTGGAAACAAATGAAAATGAAGAAACATCTTACCAAAATCTCTGGAACACCTTAAAAGCTGTAGTAAGAGGGGAATTTATATCCCTACAAACACACATGAAGAAAATGGAAGGAGCACAAATTAATAGCCTAA
>NW_007088955.1:0-654 GCF_000164805.1 Carlito syrichta
ATCTCAATTCTATTCCATTGGTCTATATACCTGTTCTTGTACAAATACCAGGCTGTTTTGGTCTATATACCTGTTCTTGTACAAATACCAGGCTGTTTTGATTATTGTGGCTTTATAATATAATTTAAAGTCTGGGAGTGTGATACCTCCTGCTTTGTTTTTTGTTTTTTGGGGGGTTTTTTTTTGTTTTTTTGCTGAGGGTTGTTTTGGCTGTTCTCGGTCGTTTATGTTTTCTTATGAATTCCTAGGTTTTTTTTTCTAGGTCTAAGAAGAATGTTGCTGGTAATTTGATAGGTATTGCATTAAATCTGTAGATTGCCTTAGGTAAAATGGACATCTTAACAATGTTGATTCTTCCAATCCATGAGCATGGAATATTTTTTCACTTGTTTGTGTCATCTTTGATTTCTTTGAGAAGTGTTTCGTAGTTTTCATTGTAAAGGACTTTTACGTTTCTGTTTAGGAAGATGCCAAGATATTTCATTTTTTTGGTGGCTATTATAAATGGAATTGTACTCTTTATTTGGGTTTCTGTTTGTTTATTATTGGTGTAAAGAAATGCGATTGTCTTTTGTACATTTATTTTCTAACCTGAGACTTTGCCAAAGTCCTTTATCAGTGCAAAGAAGTTTTTGGCATATTCTCTTGGGTTTT
>NW_007088956.1:0-395 GCF_000164805.1 Carlito syrichta
CAGCCTGTCATCCCGCGCCTTTGGGAGGCTGAGGTGAGTGGATGGCCTGAGCCCACGGGTTCAAGACCCGCCTGGGCAGGCGAGATCTCATCTCTACAACAAATAAAAAAAATTAGCTGGGCGTGGTAGCGTGCGCCTGTAGTTCCAGCTGCTTGGAGGTGGAAGGATCGCCGGAGTCCAGCAGGTCAAGGCTGCGGTGGCTGGGAGCGGCCACTGCACTCCAGTCTGGGTGATAGTGAGACTTCAACTCAAAAAAAAAAAAATTAGCTGGGTGTGGTGGTGCACGCCTGTGGTTCCAGCTACTTGGGAGGCTGAGTTGGAAGGCTTGACTGAGCCCAGCAAGTTGAGGCTGTGGTGGCCATGAGTGTGCCACTGCCCTCCAGCCTGGACAACAG
>NW_007088957.1:0-454 GCF_000164805.1 Carlito syrichta
TGGGTGACAGAGTGAGATTCCAACTCAAAAAAAAGAAAAGAAAAGAAAAGAAAAGAAAAATCACCTTTTGGGTACAATGTGCACAGGTGGGGGTGCTGGATACACTTAAAGTTCAGGCTTCTTTGCCACTATACAACAAAACCATGTAACCAAAAGTTATTTGTACCCTTAAAGCTAGTGAAATGAAGGGAAAATAATGTGCTTTCGCTGGATACGGTGGCTCACACCTGTAACTCCAGCACTTTGGGAGGCAGAAGCTAGAGGACCGCCTTAATCCAGAACCAGCCTGGGCAACTTATTGAGACCTCATCTCTACAATAAATCAAAAAATTAGCAGAGTATGGTGGCACATGCCTGTAGTTCTAGCTACTTGGAAGGCTGAGGTGGAAGGATTGCCTGAGCCCAGCAGGTCAACACTGGGGTGGCTGTGAGCATGCCACTGCACTCCAGCCTG
>NW_007088958.1:0-347 GCF_000164805.1 Carlito syrichta
TAATGATGTCAGCTAGTTAAGTCAGCTGGCTAGCCAGAAGACTAGATTAAGTCAGCTAGTGAAATCTGCTGGCAACAAGGTGGCTAGCTAGTTAAGTCAACACATTAAGTCAGTTGGCTATCCAGCTGGTTAGCTTGTTAAAAAGCTAGTTAAGTCAGGTGGCTAGCCATCTTGCTAGCTAGATAACTAGCCAGTTAAGTCAGCTAGTTAAGTCAGCTGGCTAGGTAGGTAACTAGCTAGTTAAGTCAGCCAGTTAAGTTAGCTGGTTAGCTAGTTAAATCAGTTACTTAAGTCAGTTGTCTAGCCAGCTGCCTAGCAGGATAGCTAGCTAGTTAATTCAGCTGGGT
>NW_007088959.1:0-551 GCF_000164805.1 Carlito syrichta
AACTCACTGATTTAACTAGGTGGCAATCCAGCTAGCCAGCTTACTCAATTAGCTCGCTACCTACCTAGCAATTTTTCTAGCCAGCTGACTTAACTAGTCTATTTAACGAGGTAGGCAGCTGGCTAGACAGTTGAATAAACTAGTGAGAGACCCAGCTAGCCAGTTGGCTAGACACTAGAATAAATTAGCTGAATTAACCAGCTAGTCAGCTGGTTAGTCAGCAGGCTCAACTAGTTGACTTAACTGGTTAGCCAGCTGTCTAGCCAGTAGACATAACTAGCTAACAACACTAGCTAACCTGGTGGCTAGCCAGCTGACTTAACTTAAGCAGCTAGCTACCTAGCTAGCCAGCTGTGAAGCCAACTGAATTAACTAGCTGACATAAATAGCTAGCCAGTTGGCTAGCCACTGACTTAACTTGTTTGCTACCTAGCTAGACAGTGCACAAGCCAGCTGACTTAACTAGCTGACCTAAATAGCTAGCAAGCTGACTGGACAACTGACATAACTAGCTAGCTACCTAGCTAGCCAGCTGTCTAGCCAGCTGACTT
>NW_007088960.1:0-483 GCF_000164805.1 Carlito syrichta
CCCCGGCGATCCTTCCGCCTCAGCCTTCCGAGTAGCTGGAACTACAGGCGCGCGCTACCACACCCGGCTGATTTTTTATCTATTGTAGGGATGAGGTCTCGCCAAGTTCCCCGGGCAGGTCTCGAACCCGCGGGCTCAGGCAATTCATTCACCTCAGTCTCCCAAGGCACAGGATTACAGCTGAGCCATCGAGCCCGGTGTGGTTTTAATTTGCATTTCTTTTCTGGTTAGTGAGGCCGAGTATTTTTTCATGTATCTGTTGGCTGCTCATACGTCGTCTTCTTTTCTAAGAAGTGTCTATTAGCCGGGCTCGGTGGCTCAGCCTGTAATCCCACACCTTTGGAATGCTGAGATGAGTGGATTGCCTGAGCCCGCAAGTTCAAGACCCGCCTGGGCAGCGAGAACTCATCTCTACAATAAACGAAAAAAAAAAAATCAGCCAGGCGTGGTAGCGCATGCCTGTAATTCCGGCTACTCGGAAGG
>NW_007088961.1:0-403 GCF_000164805.1 Carlito syrichta
AAAGATGAGTTGGTTGAGAAATTGAGGCTTTGTTTCTGGAATCTCTATCCTGTTCCATTGTTCTATATGCCTGTTCTTGTACCAATACCAGACTGTTTTGATTACTATAGCCTTATTGTAAAGTTTGAAGTCAGAAAGTGTAATACCCCAGCTTTGTTTCTTTTGCTAAGGATTGTTTTGACTATTGGTGATCGTTTATGCTTCCATTGAATTTATGTATTGTCATTTCCAGGTCTGAGAAGAATGATGTTGGCAACTTAATGGGTATTGCATTGAATCTGTTGATTGCCTTTGGTAGGATGGACATCTTACGAATGTTGATTCTTCCTATCCACGAGCATGGAATATTTTTCCATTTGTTTGTGTCTTCTTGGAATTCTTTGAGCAGTGTTTTGTAGTTCTC
>NW_007088962.1:0-376 GCF_000164805.1 Carlito syrichta
ATGTAGTTAGCTAACTACCTAGCTACCTAGCTAACAAGCTGACATAATAGTTAGCTGCCTATCTTGCTAGCTGACTTAACCAGATGGCTGCTTAGTTAGCTTATTCTTTATCTAACATGCTAGTTAGCTGACTTAATCATCTGACTTAACTCGTTAACTAATAAGCTAGGTAGCTGACTCAGCCAGCTGACTTAAATCGTTAGCTAACAAGCTAGCTAGCTGACTAATCCAGATGACATAACTGGTTAACTAACTAGCTAGCTAGCGTACTCAAATAGCAACCTCAAAGCTTTTGGTAACTAGCTAGCCTGCTGACTCAACCAGCTGACTTAACACGTTATTTAACTAGCTAACTACCTGACTCAACCTGTTGACT
>NW_007088963.1:0-363 GCF_000164805.1 Carlito syrichta
AGTCACCTAGCTACCTAGCTAGCTAAAGATTTAAGTCAGCTGGTTATGTCAGTTAGCTACTTCGTTAGCTAATGAATTAAGATAATTAAGTCACCTAGCTACCATGTTATATAATAAGCTAACGAGTTAGCTAACTGGTTAAGTCAACTAGCTAGCTAGGCAGCTAACTATTTTGGTAGGCTGGCTAGCTAGGTAGCTAGCTAGCTAGGTATTTAATTCAGCTGGCTAGCTAGGCAGCTTGCTAGTTTAGTCAGTTACTTAAGTCAGTTGGCTAGCCAGCTGACTAGCAAGGTGGCAAGCTACTTAAGTCAGTTGACTAACCAGCTGGCTAGCTGGTTAATTCAGCTAGGTAAGAGAGCTGGC
>NW_007088964.1:0-447 GCF_000164805.1 Carlito syrichta
AAAAAAAAAAAAAAAAAAAAAAAGTCATTATTTTTGGTGTGTAGATGTGTTATAGGTTGAAAAGAGGCCGTTTTGGTCATATTAGAACAGTCATTTAGAAAAGACTTAGAAACTTGTTTTAAGAAATTTATTTGTCGCTGAGATGGGCTAAATGTAGAAGCCGCTTGAATTTAAAAGTGCACATTGGCCAGGCTCGGTGGCTTAGCCCGTCATCCCAGCACCTTTGGGAGGCCGAGGCCGGTGGATTGTCTGAGCCCACAGGTTCAAGATCAGCCCCCGCAACTTGAGGAGACCTCGTTTTTACAATAAACAGAAAATGAGCCGGGCATGGTGGCGCGCACCTGTAGTTCCTGCTGCTCGGAAGGCTGAGGCGGAAGGATCGCCGGAGCCCGGCAGGGCGACACTGGGTGGCCGGGAGTGGCCACTGCACTCCGGCCTGCGTGATGA
>NW_007088965.1:0-381 GCF_000164805.1 Carlito syrichta
TGAGGCAGAAGGATCACCGGAGCCCAGCAGGTCGAGGCTGCGGTGGCCGGGAGTGGCCACTGGACTCCAGTCTGGGTGACAGTGAGATTCCAACTCTAAAAAAAAAACAAAAAATTTAAAAAGAAGCTAGCTCGGTGGCTCAGCCTGTAACACTGGTGCTTTGGGAGGCTGAGGTGAGTGGATTGCCTAAGCCCGTGGGTTTGAGACCCACCTGGACAACTTGTTGAGACCTCACCTCTACAATAAATCAAAAAAATTAGCCGGACGTGGTAGCATACGCCTGTAGTTCCAGTTACTTGGAAGGCTGAGGCGGAAGGATTGCCAAAGCCCAGCAGGTTGAGGCTGCAGGGACCGGGAGCGGTCACTGCACTCCAGTCTGGG
>NW_007088966.1:0-326 GCF_000164805.1 Carlito syrichta
GAAATGTAATGGAATGGAGATAAATGGAATGGAATGGAATCAATGTACAGGAATGGAATGCAATATAGAGTAATGGAATGTAATTGATAGGAATGGAATGGAGATGTATAGAATGGAAAGGGGAGAAAGGAATAGAATAGAATGGAGAGTAAAGGAATAGAGAGGAATGGAATAGAGAGGAATGGAATAGAGAGGAATAGAATGGAATGGAATGGAATGAAACGGAATAGAGATAAATAGAATGGAAATGAAAATAGAGGAAAGGAATGTAATGAAGAGGAATGGAATGGAGAGGAATATGATAGAATGCAAAGGTATGGAATGGA
>NW_007088967.1:0-361 GCF_000164805.1 Carlito syrichta
AGTCTTGACTGGCTCCTGCCATCAGCTCAACCTGGTCCAGCAGGTTAGGGCTGGAGCGGGACCCCGGGTCCTGTCTCTGGGGTGACCTCGCACTCTCACCCATCTCCACACAACCCCTCACTCCGGATGTACGGGACCCAGGAGGGGGTCGTGAGGAGGATCATACACTTGGGGGGACTGTGTTCCTGGCCCCATCCCTCTGTCCTCCCCAAGGTTAAACGGAGGCTCCGTCACAGCACTAAGGAGTACCGTTGGGCCAACATCGGATCTCAATCCCGAAGCCCCAGCCAGTGCTCCTGGTGTGGGGTCCCCTGAGGGACTACGGGAAAGGCTGTGGAAAGGGACAGGGGGATGTCGGCCA
>NW_007088968.1:0-351 GCF_000164805.1 Carlito syrichta
CCCGCGGGCTCAGGCAATCCACTCACCTCAGCCTCCCAAAGGTACGGGATTACAGGCTGAGCCACCGAGCCAGCCCAGGAGTTTGAGACCACCCTGGGCAACATAGTGACACTTTCCTCTACAAAAACAATGCAAGAATTAGCCAGGGATGGGCTCGGTGGCTCAGCCTGTAATCCCAGCACTTTGGGAGTCCTAAGCAAGTGAATTGCCTGATCCTGTGGGCTCGTGACCAGCCTGGGCAACTTGGCAAGACTTTGACTCTACAAAAAAATAAAAAATTAGCTGGGTATGGTAGCACATGCCTGTAGTTCTGGCTACTTGGAAGGCTGAGGTGGAAGGATCACCGGAGCC
>NW_007088969.1:0-462 GCF_000164805.1 Carlito syrichta
CCAGGCGGGTCACGAACCCGCGGGCTCAGGCAATTCACTCACCTCAGCCTCCCAAAGGCGTGGGATTACAGGCTGAGCCACCGAGCCCAGCGGTGCTGCAATTTTTTTAGAGACAGGGTCTCTGTTACCCAGGCTAGAGTGCAGTGGCTCAATCACAGCTCACTGTAGCCTCAATTTCCTGGGCTCAGGTGATCCTTCCACCTCAGCCTCCCAAATAGCTGAGACTATAGGCACACACCACCATGCCTGGCTAGTTTTGAAATTTTTGTAGAGATGAGGTCTCACTATGTTGCCCACGCTGGTCTCAAACTCCTGGGCGCAAGTGATCCTCCCACCTCAGTCTCCCACAGAGCACTGGTAATACAGGTGGGAGCTGAAAGGACAGGCCAAGAGTGGGAAATGCATTTTTCTTTACTCTTCCTCCTAAATCTTAATACAATGATGAAAAGACAAAGTCGGCAA
>NW_007088970.1:0-326 GCF_000164805.1 Carlito syrichta
GCTGGCTAGCTCATTAATTTAGCTAGTTAAGTAAGCTGGCTAGGCTGCTGGCTTGCTAGGTAGCTAGTCAATTAAGTCAGCTGACTAGCCAGCCTGACAGCTAGTAATGTCAGCTAGTTTAGTCAGTTGACTAACCAGCTGGAAATCTAGTTAAGTCATCTGGTGAAGTCAGTTGTCTAGCCAGCTGACTAGCTAGTTAAAAAGCTGGTTATGACAGATGGGTAGCAAGCAGGCTCTCTAGTTATATCAGTTAGTTGTCAGCAGATTAGCTAGGTAGCTAGGCAATTAAGTCAACTGGTTAGGCAGCTGACTAGCTAGTTAAGTCA
>NW_007088971.1:0-435 GCF_000164805.1 Carlito syrichta
AAAAAAAAAATTAGCTGGGCGTGGTAATGCACGCCTGTAGTTTCAGCTACTTGGAAGGCTGAGGTGGAAGGATCTCCGGAGCCCAGCAGGTTGAGGCTGCAATTATAGCTCACTGAGGCCTCAACCTCCTGGGCTTAAGTGAGCCTCCTGCCTCAGCCTCCTAAGTCGCTAGGAATATAGGCATGTGCCACCATGTCTGGCTAAAAATGTACTATTTTAATCATTTTTAAGCATACAGCTCAGTGGCATTAAATAAATCCACATTTTTTGTATGAGCATCACCATGGTACCCGTTAGCCTTTTTTTTTTTTAGTTGGAGTCTTACTCTGCTGCCCAGACTGGAGTGCAGTGGCTGCTCCCGCCCACCGCAGCCTCTACCCGCTGGGCTCCGGCGATCCTTCCGCCTCGGCCTTCCGAGTAGCTGGAACTACAGGC
>NW_007088972.1:0-430 GCF_000164805.1 Carlito syrichta
CCCAGGCAGGTCTCAAACCCGCGGGCTCAGGCAATCCACTCACCTCAACCTCCCAAAGCGTGGGACTACAGGCTGAGCCACCGAGCCCGGCCAGATAATTTTTTTGTAGAAACAAGGTCTCTCTATGTTGCTCAGGCTGGTCTCAAACCCCTGGGCTCAAGCAATCCTCTCGCCTCGGCCTCCCTAAGTGCTGGGATCATAAGTGTGAGACAGCACTCTTGGCCTCTATTTAAAAAAAAAGTAGGAGCCGGGCTTGGTGGCTCAGCCTGTAATCCTGCACTTTGGGAGGCTGAGGTGAGTGGATTGCCTCAGTCCGCGGGTTGGAGACCCGCCTGGGCAACTTGGCGACACCTCATCTCTACAATAAGTCAAAAATTAGCCGGGCATGGTAGCACATGCCTGTAGTTCTGGCTATTTGGAAGGCTGAGGC
>NW_007088973.1:0-425 GCF_000164805.1 Carlito syrichta
CAGTAGCCGGAATTACAGGTGTGTGCTACCACACCTGGCTGATTTTTTGATTTATTGTAGAGATGAGGTCTCGCTGCCCAGGCGGGTCTTGAACCCGCGGGCTCAGGCAATCCACTCACCTCAGCCTCCCAAAGGCGCGGGATTACAGGATGAGGCACCGAGCCCGGCTAGTATTACTATTTTTTAACCACCGAATCAATTAATGAATCTAGGCATTAACTATCAATGGCTCCTAACATCACAAAAATGAGGCTGGGTATTTCATGCACCTTCTGATACAAGTATACCACTTATGAAAGTCTTGGAAAAAACTGAAAACATGCCGGGCTCGGTGGCTCAGCCTGTAAATCCACGCTTTGGGAGGCTGAGGTGAGTAGATTGCCTGAGCTCGCGGGTTCGAGACCCACCTGGGCAACTTGGTGAGA
>NW_007088974.1:0-326 GCF_000164805.1 Carlito syrichta
ATTAGAGACTACTATGTACACTTGTATGGAAACAAACTTGAAAACCTTTCAGAAATGGTGGACTTCCTGTCATCAAACAACCTGCCAACGTTGAAACAAGAAGAAATTGAGACCCCAAATAGACCAATAACAATCAAGGAAAGTGACTACGTAATAAGAAAACTACCTACAAAAAAAAGCCCTGGACCAGATGGCTTTCCAGCAGAATTCTACAAGACATTTAAGGAGGAGTTTATATCAATCCTACTGAAGGTATTCCAGGCAATTGAGAAAGATCAAAATCTCCCCAAATCATTTTATGAAGCTAACATCACATTGATACCCAA
>NW_007088975.1:0-499 GCF_000164805.1 Carlito syrichta
AAAAAAAAAAAAAAAAAGTAGAAGTTGCAGCTATATGCCATATGACTTGGGCTGCATAGCCACACTCCTCTCGGGGCTCAGATTAAAGTTCCAACAACTTTTAGTTTGAATTATTTTTATTATTTTCTTGTTGAGTCGGAGTCTCACTGTCACCCTGGCTAGAGTGCAGTGGCCGTGAACATGCCACTGCAGCCTCGACCTGCTGGGCTCAGGCGATCCTTCCACTTCAGCCTTCCACGTGGCTGGAACCACAGGTGTGCGCCACCACCCCCGGCATAATCTGATTTGTTGGAGAGCTGAGGGCTCACCAAGTTGCCCAGGCTGGTCTTGCAGCCCCGGACTCGGGCAGCTCTTTCGCCTCTACCTCCCAAAGTGCTGGGATTGCAGGCGTGACCCACCACACCCGGCCAGATTTCACGACCGAGGGTGGGGGAGAGAGGGCTCCCCGAAGCAAGACAAGAGAGCCCCGGCGCGGATGAGGCTCGTGAACAGAGCAGGC
>NW_007088976.1:0-1839 GCF_000164805.1 Carlito syrichta
GTTAAGCCTTTGTCAGACCTGGAGTTGGCAAATACTTTTTCCCAGTCTGTAGGCTGTCTCCCTGCTCTCTTGATGGTTTCTGTGGCTTTGCAGAAGGTTGTCAGTTTAATGAGGTCCCACTTGTCTATCTTATCTCTTACAGCCTGTGGTTTCGGGTTTTGTTCAGGAATTGGATGCCAGTTCCAATTTCCATAGGGGTACATTCTGCATTTTCTAAGGTTCTTATGGTTTGAGGTCTCTAATCCACTTAGTTAATTTTTGTGTATGGAGATAGATAGGGGTCTTGTTTGAATCTTCTGCATGTGGTTAACCAGTTTTCCCAGCACCATTTACTGAATAGGTACTCCTCTCTCCAGTGGTAGGTGGTGGAGGTTTTGTCAAAGATGAGTTGGTTGAGAAATTGAGGTTTTGCTTTTGGAATCTCAATTCTATTCCATTGGTCTATATGCCTGTTCCAGTACCAGTACCAAGCTGTTTTGATTATTGTAGCTTTATAGTAAAGTTTCAAGTCTGGTAATATGATAACTCCTTTGTTTTTTGTTTGTTTGTTTTGCTGAAGATTGTTCTGGTTATTCTTGGTCATTTGTGTTTCCATGTGAATTCCTGTGTTGTTTTTTCTAGGTCTGAGAAGAATGTTGCTGGTAATTTGGTGGATATTGCATTAAATCTGTAGATTGCCTTAGGTAGGATGGACATCTTCACAATGTTGATTCTTCTAACCCATGAGCATGGGATATTTTTCCACTTGTTTGTGTCATCTTGGATTTCTTTGAGCAGTGTTTTGTAGTTTTCATTGTAAAGGCCTTTCACGTCTCTGGTTAGGAAGATGGCAAGGTATTTCATTTTTTTTTGTTGATATAATCATGTCATCTTTGTTTTTACATCTGGTGATGTATTTAATTACACTTATGGTTTGACGAGTGTTGAACCAGCCTTGCATCCCAGGTATGAAGCCTATTGGTAATGATGGATGATTTTTGAGATGTATTATTGAATCTGGTTTGCTAGGATCTTGTTGAGAATTTTAGCATCTATATTCATCAAAGATATTGGCCTGTAGTTGGGTCTTTACCTGGCTTGGGAATCAATGTGATGTTGGCTTCGTAAAATGATTTGGGGAGAGTTCCATCTTTCTCAATTGCCTGGAATTGTATCAGCTCCTCCTTAAATGTCTTGTAGAATTCTGCAGGAAAGCCATCTGGTTCAGGGCTTTGTTTTGTAGGTAGTTTTCTTATTACAAAGTCAATTTCCTTGATTGTTATTGGTCTATTTAGGGGTCTCAATTTCTTCTTGTTTCAACCTAGGCAGGTTGTGTGATGTCATAAAGTCTTCCATTTCCTTAAGGTTTTCAAGTTTGTTTCCATACAAGTGTACATAGTAGTCTCTAATGATCTTTCGTATTTCTTCAGGGTCAGATGTGACTTCATCTTTTGTGTTTCTGATTGTGTTTATTTGGACTTTTTCTCTCTTTTTCTTGATCAGTCTAGCTAGGGGATCATTGATCTTGTTTATCCTTTCGAAGAACCAGCTTTTTGTTTTGTTGATTTTTTGCATTATCTTTTTGTCTTCTATGTCCCGGATTTTGGCTTTTATTTTGGTGATCTGCATTCTTCTGCTGAAATTAGGGTTTGGGTGGTCTTGCTTTTTCAGCTTCCTTAGGTGGCTTGTTAGGCTTTTAATTTGTGATCCTTCCATTTTCTTCATGTGTGTTTGTAGGAATATGAATTCTCCTCTTACTACAGCTTTCATAGTGTCCCAGATATTTTGGTAAGATGTCTCTTCATTTTCATTTGTTTCCAGGTATCTTTTAATCTCTGTTTTGATTTCATTGTTGACCCA
>NW_007088976.1:2010-14976 GCF_000164805.1 Carlito syrichta
TTGGATGGAGTGTTCTGTAGGTATCAATTAAGTCCATTTGGTCAAGAGTCACATTGAGGTTCCGGATCTCATTGGTGATTTTTTGTTCTGATGGTCTGTCTAGGGTTGTGAGTGGGGTATTGAAGTCCCCAGTTATGGTGGTGTTAGAATTGATGTCCTTTTTTAGTTTATGTAGAAGCTGCTTTATGAAAGTTGGTGCTTCTATGTTGGGTGCACATATGTATAAGATGGATATTTCTTATTCATAGATTGAAACTTTTATCATTGTGTAGTGGCCTTCTGTATCTCTTTTAATTTTTAATAGCTTAAGGGTATTTTGTCTGAAATTATGATCGTGACTCCTTTCTTTTGTGTTCTGTTCACCTGAAAGTTTGTTTCTCATCCTCTTATTTTGAGTCTGTGCGTGTTCTTTCTAGTGAGGTCTCTTGAAAGCAATAGATTGTTGCCTGGTGATATTTTATCTATTTTGCCATTCTATGTCTTTTCAGTGGTGCATTTAGTCCATTCAAATTTAGGCTAATTATTGAAATGCAAGAGTTGATCCCTGGCATAAGGTTCTTACAGAGGTGCTGTTCCTGTTTGTTTGTTGTCTTTCTTTTGGTTTTGGTATTGGTTCATGTGTGTTGTTAATCTTTTGCCTGTACTCTTGTGAAGAATGTTGTTCTTTTTTTCTTCTGTGTTCAGTACTTTCTTTAGTGTTTCTTGTAGAGGTGGTCTGATGGCAGTGTAGGTTCCTAGGGATTGGATATCTGGAAAAGATTTCAATTCTCCCACACTAATGAAGTTTACCTTGGCTGGGTAGGTTATTCTTGGTTGAAATAGTTTATCTTTTAGAACTTTGAAGATAGGGCTCCAGGCTCTCCTATCCTGGAGGGTTTCTGTAGATAAATCTGCTGCTATTCTAATTGGTCTTCCCTGGTAGGTAGTCTGGCTTTTTTCTCTTGCTGCCTTTAGGATTTTTTCTTTTATAGCTACTTTGTTTAGGTGAATTATTATGTGTCTGAGAGTTGGTCTTCTCATTTGTCGTCTTGCGGGGTTTCTCCGAATCTCTTGTGCTTGAATTTTTGCATCACTGATGACATGAGGGAAGTTTTCTTGAATGATTTCATGAAATGTTTGTTCCAGTGTGAACTCTGACTCTCTCTGTCTCAGGAAGAACAATTACTCTTTGATTGGGTCTCTTGAAGTAATTATTCATCTCCTGAAGGTTTTGTTCTGTCTTTTTATGCTTATTTTCTATGTTTTTGACAGTTTGGGTTAGTTCTGTATTTTGGTCTTCAAGTTCTGAGATTCTTTCTTCTGCTTGGCTAATTCTGCTTTCCATGCTTATTAGTGTATTTATTTCCATCACAGTATTCTTTACTGCTGTTAGTTCTGTCATCAGCTCCTTCCTAGTTTCCTCTTGTCTCTCCTCAATTTTTTAAATTCTATTAGTGTCTTGATGTTTGGGTTTGTTGCTTGTGACCAGTCATTCTGGGGGCTCTTCATTGCTTGTGTTTTGAAGTCTGTTTTCTCAGGGTCTGACCTCCAAGGGGTCTATGTGAGCCCTATATTCTTCTTTTGGTTTTTCTTCATTTGTGCAGATTTCTCCTCCCTACTTTTCCCTTCCCTCCACTTCCCCATCTTCTTTAATTCTGTTATTCAGGGGTGGAGGGGTTGCTTTTACTTCTGTTTGTTCAATCTCCTATTCTTCCTAATTTATTTCTGCAAGGGTCCTGCCCCCCTGCAGGGATCTGGGGTCTTTGGTGGTGTGACAGCATCAGCAATTCAACTAGAGGGACAGATATTAGGAAGAAAGAAAGAAACTGGATAACTGTTCAGATTGAGCAGAAGCTGTTTAATGGGTGTAATCCCAGGACTTTTATCCCCAAACTCTGCAAAGTTATCATCACGGGAACTCCTGCTGCTATGGTTACACAAAAGGTAGCATGTGCCTTTCACATGAACAGTTCCAGGTGCACACAGGACACCCCCCCCACTCTCAAGCAGATGTATTTTTCAAACATAAAGAAAAATAAGAAATTCTTCTCCAGTTTCTATGTACCCTTAATTGTTTATAGCTACATCACATCATTCAATACTTACACCTGAATCCAACATAATGATACCTTTTACTATTCTATGCTAATTCAAATGGGTTTCTATAAAACATTTGGTGCTATGGTTACACTCTCCTAGCACCAGCCAGCCTAATTCAAACTTCACTGGCCCCCCTAAATCAAACTGAACTAACCACACTTCTATAATAAAATGTTACTAAAATTTTCTTAATCTATATAAACTATTTTCTAAAACCTATATCTATAAATTTCTACAATCACATCTAGAGAACCTGTGACCTGCACTAAGTCTCCTCAATGTGACTCAAAGTCAATCTTAAATTGTTTAAAAGCAAAAGACCATAAACCGTGGAAAATGGGAACAATAGACTCCCAGGTCCAGCTGTGCACATTCCAGTCTCAGAGTTTTGTGTTACAGCCAGCAGGAGTCTTTCCTGGTTGCTTGTGCCAAATGGAATAGGAGGGAGGGAATGGGGTCAACAGCTCCCAAACACCTCCTAGTGGTCTTGGGGTCAGTGGCCCTTCCTGATCCCTAATGCTCAGTGGGCCTCTGTGGCTGGCTCCCAACATCTCCCCCTTTTTTATTTTTTAGCACGAAACCATGAAACTCCATATTGAGCTGAGATACTCTTTAACACTCTGAAAATGATTGGAAGCAGACACAGCAATGAAAGAATCACTGCTTCACAAATTCCCACACTAATGAATATAGAGATTAACAATTTTTGATTAATGAAGAAAAATTGTTAAATATAGAACTGGCCAATTCAGTAGACCAGAATTGCTTTTCAGCAACTGTCATGTCTTGAATTTCCTGATGCAATTTAGTAAGGTCTACACTCAAGTCCGAATTATTCCAAATTTCAAGAATATGATTTTTAATTTTGTCCCATGTGTGGACAGATGTATTTACCTCTAAAGGAGTGAGGCAAATCCACTTAAACTCAGAGTAACATCAAAGAGCCAACCTAATTTTTAAAGTCACAAGTTCTTGTCCTATAGCTAGAACCGCTTCTTCCAAAGCATTAACTTTGCTTTCTAGCTTGTGATCAATAATCTCTTGGGTAGCTAATGCTATAGAAACATTCTTAGATAACTGATAAGTGAAGGTAGCTGGGTGGACCCCCTGAGCTAAAGCCACAGCTGAAACTGCTACTGAAGTAGCAACAGTTATTAGGGCTATAATTCCCAAGAATAAAGTGGGTAAAAACCTTTATTGTCTTTTCCTCAGAAGAGAATTGACTTTATAACATGTTTGTAAACCATATTCATCATACCAGCGAGATGACAGTTGTATTGTAACCATTAAATAAGGAGGTTGTTTTAAGATTACAAAACCCTTATAAAAGGTATCAGTTAAACAATTAGTTAAAATACATTCTGCACAAGACATCTTATAAACATTATTGTGATAGTCAATTTCAGCAGTTTGATATTCATTCCATGCAAGAAAAAACGGGATTATAAGCAGGCTCTTATTTTATAGGTATGAACTCCCCCACGTGGTCAGGTTAAAACAACTGGTTTCAGGGCAGCAAGAGCCCTCCACAAGTAAGGTTGAACAATTTGTTTATTTCCAATAGTAGTTGTTAATATCGGGGGTACCCATCCATTAATATACTGCCTAGGAGGGGATGGAGTGGAAGTAGTAGAGTCGAGTCGTAAATTAATACCCCAGTCACTAATAGATAGTCTTTCACCATATGCAGAGTAGTCCACTTTAGATTCATAAATGCACTCTCTCCACTTTGGATACCCAGTATGAGTAACCATTCCTTCTCGGTATTATTAAGAGAGCAAATGGGTATGTTAGATGGGAGCAAAATTCTCATGACATGATGAGGGTCAGTTCCTCCAGGCATTAACATTTTAATTTGTCAATCTTCTCTATTATTGCTTTGGGTAGAACTATTAGTGATTAAAGACTTTACAATAGGCATTAAACAAGATGCTCTTAAATCATTGAAGTTCGCTGAATTTTCATAAAAATAAATAGGAGGTGAACAAGAATGTCCTTCATAAGAAAAATTATTATTAATAACATGTTTTGTTTGAGCATAAAATAAAGCAGGTCCCCCCCCCCATTAACTGGGGAGAGTCAGTAAACACATTAATGATTTCATGATCCCAAGTAACTGGCTGAAATGTTGGATTGAGCATATAGGCCCAATAGGTTTTATTGGTATCAACTGCATAGACCAGATTGGCTCGAGTCATAAAAATAGCTATCATAGCCAGAAATAAAGTTGCCTGGTTAATAGGGATATGTTGAGAGGTTACCATTTCTCCTGCTTCTTCAACCAAAGATTCCATTTGTTCCCACATTGGTAATCGTGAACAGTGAGTTCTGAAGACATTACATCTGGTAGCTTGTCATCTTGTATGAGACAGTCGAGGATAAGGAATATTCTCATCCTGTAGTGAAAGATTTCTCATCTGGTGGTTCAAAGTTTCTCCCTCCTTGGGTGAATCATGCTGAAATGTGGCTCAGCAAGTAGTGGGCATTCCTGAAGCAATGAGGAAAGTTCCTCCTCCCAGTGATTAGCAGGCATGTTGTCACATCTAGTGTTCTTCTGAATTGGTAGTATCCTTGCCACTCGTCTTGGTCACGAGGTCGATGGAGGCATGTCAGATAAATCGATCAGGAATCCAAATAGGAGTAGATTCGTTCTGTGGAAATATGCAAACATATCCCCTCCCACTGGTTAGCAATGCCAGGCCCTCTCTGTTGGCCTGTAAGGAGATCCTTCCATTTCACCATAGGTTTAACATTTCCTTCTGGGTTCCAGTGTCTAATCATAGCTGAGTTGCCCAAAGAATTTAAATTTAAATGATTTATAACAAATAAAGCATGATTTAAAATATGGTGAGGAGAGCTATACTTAAACTCCCCCTCTATTAATTTATTTATTTGATTTTTTAAAGTTTGGCGGACTCTTTCAACTATGGCTTGACCTTGTGGATTGTAAGGAATTCCTGTGGAATGAGAAATATTAAATTGGGAACAAAACTCTTGAAAAGATTTAGATGTATATGCAGGACCATTATCAGTTTTCAGTTGTTTTGGTATACCTAGTTGTGAAAAACAAAGGAATAAATGTTGTACCACGTCCTTGTAGGCTTCTCCAGTTGTTGCTGAAGCTAAAAATAACATGAGAAGATGTATCTACAGTAACATGAAAATAAGACAATTTCCCAAAGCTGGGAAAGTGAGTTACATCCATTTTCCATAGCACATTTGGTTTTAGTCCTCAAGGGTTAACTTCTCCTGGAGCTGGAACAAAAGTGGGACAAGCTGGACAATTCTTAACAATATGTCTAGCCATTTCCCTGGGTAAGTGAAACTGATAATGTAAGGCAGTAGCATTCTGATGATGAATTTTTTGAGAAAGTTGAGCCTAAGTAACTGCCTCAGTTTCTACTGTAGCACATACAGTAGGCCTAGTTAAGGTGTCAGCTAATTGATTGCCTTGGTGCAAAGGTCCTGGGAGGCCAGAATGAGACCTAATATGGCCCACAAAAAAACCATTCCTTTCTGTTATTAATTAGTTGCTGTAATTGAGTCAATAGTTCCAAAGTTGTAGTTTTGTTAACTGGGGTGGTAGCTGTTTCAATATGAGGAAATAGTCCTTTAATATAACAAGAATCAGTATATTAATTAAATTTAGAGTCTTTTAAAGTTGTAAAAGCGTATAAAACTGCCCTTAATTCTGTTTTTTGTGCTGAAGTTTCTGAGGCATTCAGCACATGAGACTCATTATTAATGATTGCTGTGACTTTTCCATTAGAGGAGCCATCAGTAAAAACCAGGGCTGCTCCCTCAAGGGGAACTGGGGAACAGCTGTGAGGAAAAATTATAGGATTTTGTTTTACAAATTGTAACAGTGGAATTTTGGGTAAATGAGATAAAATTTGCCCTCTGTAATCAGTTAGGGCTACCTGCCAATTGTCACTAGTTTGAAACAAAGTCTGAAATTGAAACTTATCATAAGGAACAATTATATTGTGTATATCATGTCCAAATAGTTCAACACTTCTTTGTCTTCCCTTGGTTATAAGTAAAGCTACTGAATAGGAATAGGAAGTCAATATTTTTTTAGAGGTTACTGGTAGATGGAGCCATTCCATTGGTCCTTCTTGCCACAGACACCCTGTAAGAGTATGGAGAGTGGCCAGAATAATTAAGTCCCAAGGTAGGTGGTAATCTATTCTCTTAACTTTTTGAGACTCAATAGCCTTTTCCACAAGGGACAAGGCTTCCTTGACCTCTGATGTTAGAATTCTCTTACAATTGGGAGAAGAATCCCCCTGCAGAATACTGAATAAAGGTTTTAAGTCTGCCATGGTGATGTGCAAATAAGGTCTAATCCAATTAATATCTCCCAACAATTTTTGGAAATCATTTAATGTCACTGAGTGATCTTTTTGTAATTATAAACGTTGGTAACTTACAGTTTGTGTGTTTAATACATGACCAAGATATGTAAAAGGAGGATTGGTTTGAATTTTTTCAGGAGAAATTTTCAAACCACAATCAGTGAGAGCAGTCACAGTTTCATTAAGAATTTCTTGTAGAAGAAATGCTCAACCTCACTAATCATCAGGGAGATGCAAATCAAAACCACACTGAGATACCACCTAACTCCAGTCAGAATGGCAATTATCAACAACTCAAAAATAACAGCTGCTGGAGAGGGTGTGGTGAAAAGGGAACACTTCTACACTGTTGGTGGGAGTGTAAACTAGTGCAACCTCTGTGGAAAGCAGTGTGGCGATTCCTAAAAGCTCTAGAAATTGACCTTCCATATGACCCTGCAATCCCCCTACTGGGAATATACCCTGAAGAACACAAATCACTCTATAAAAAAGATACCTGCACACATATGTTTATCGCAGCGTTGTTCACAATAGCAAGTACCTGGAAACAACCATGCTGCCCATCAAAAGAGGACTGGATTAAAAAAATGTGGTACATATACACGATGGAATACTACGCAGCTATAAAAAAGAACAAAATCATGAATTTCGCTGCAACCTGGATGGAACTAGAGTCTATAATACTGAGTGACCTCTCACAAAAACAAAAATCTGAATATCACATGTTCTCACTCATATAATGGACCTTGAACATCCAATGCAATACTATGAGAAAATGACGGATGGTACTGGGAAACTATGGGGGGGAGGGGGATGGGATTAACAGTAGCAAATATCTGTCGGGGGATGGGAAAACACTTCTTATTTACAGGGTGCCTGAATGAAACATCATTGTACACCTAACCCTTAACTGTACCCCACAAAACCATAATAAAAAATACTGATTAATGAAAAAAAAAAAAAGAATTTCATGTAAAAAGGTATGATTTCATGAGCCAGCAAAATGGCATCCATATAATGGATTAAAAAGAGATTAAGAAATTGGCTTCTAATACCTTGTAAAGTAGGGTCCACATACTTCTGGCACAAGGTAGGGCTGTTTTTCATGCCTTGTGGCAAGACTTTCCATTGATATCTCTGGAAAGGCTGTTTTAAATTGGGTAAAGGTAAACTAAATGCAAATCTTTTACAATCTTCTGGACTTAAAGGTATAATAAAAAAATCCTGTAAATCAATAACTATAATATTAAAGTTAACGGTTACAACAGCCAGAGATGGAAGTCCAGGCTGTAATGCCCCCATGGGTTCCATAGTGGTGTTGATAGCTCTTAAATCCTGCAAAAGTCTCCATCTGCCAGTTTTTTTCTTAATGACAAAAATAGGGGTATTTCATGGACTAGTAGAAGGCTCTATATGACTGGCCTCCAGCTGCTGCTGGACTAGTTCTTTAGCTGCCTTAAGTTTTTCTGAGGGCATGGGCCATTGTTCCACCCAAGTCGGTTCATTGACTTTCCAGGTAATAGGGTCAGCAGTCTTGGGAACAATGGCCCCTAAGATAAATTTGAGTAGCCTATGCCAACTCAGTTTGTCTTTTCATTAACTTGGACAGGTTCCTGCATTCCCTGTCCATTTTTGCCAAATCCCTTAAAGGGATCATAGGCCATTTGTAGCATTTGTGCTGAAACTTTGTTATTAGGGCTATAAAAAAGCATGCCCATTTGAGCTAGAATGTCTCTTCCCCATAATGTAAATGGGATAGATGGAATGACATATGGGCAAAAGGTTCTTGAAGTCTCATTGTCTGTCCTATTTAAAATTTTAGAGCTTTTGGCTACTAAGGGTGCTCAACCAATGCCTAGGAGTCCTGAAGGAGCTATTTGAGTAGGCCAGAAAGCAAGCCAATCTTTCCTGGCAATACAGAAATGTCAGCTCCAGTGTCCAACAAGTCTTTAATCTTAACTCCTTGTATATATAAGTCTTTTAGAGGTCTAGAGTTAGTAACCTCCTGAACCCAAAAAGCAACATCACCAGAACCAAATCCAGAGTCACGTCTAGGCAGGTCAGTTAAAGTTTTACCTGCTTTATGATAAGGCAGGAGAAGCAACTGGGCTATTCTCTGACCTTTTTTAAACTGCATAGTTTTGTTAGGGGGAGCAACAAGCACCTGGATTTCCCCAGTGTAATCCAAATCCACCACTCGAGGAATAATGGAAACTCCTTGTAAAGACAAGGAACTTCTGCCTAATATTACACTCACTATTCCTTCCGGGAGAGGGCCTTTTACTCCCATAGGAATTGGGGTTACTGGGACATCCGGGGTTAATATTATTGCAGAGGAGTGACAGAGGCCCAGTCCCATGCTCCCTGGGGTGGCTTGGATGAGCTCTGTGATGGAACAAAAGGAACGAATGGGTTCATGGCAGAGGCTGCCCCTATTGTTATTTGGGGCCAGGGCTGACCCCTCTGGAAGTTTCCCTGAGCCAGGATAGCTTGTTGCTGAGTTAAAGGGGTGCCATCTTTATAAAATTTAGACCGACACTCCTTTGCCCAGTGGTTACCCTTCTGACATCTGGGACACAGATTTTTTGGTCAAGTATCCCCAGTAGGTGGCGGTGGTGTGCCATGTGAGCCGGTCGTGCTCTGCATAGCCAGACAATTTCTGTAAATGTGTCTAACTCGATCACAGTTAAAACAAGATTGTGATGAGAAATTTTTCTGTTTATGATTACCTTGCATGCCCTGTGCAATTTGGGAAAAAGTTTCCCCTTTTAGGGCGGCTGCTATGGCCATCCCCTGTATAAAGGCTGGGCTAGCTTCAGCACATTGCCTGATGTAATCAGTTATTTTCCCAGTTTCCTCACTGGTCTAATCAAAGCTTGACAAGTATTATTAGCATTTTCAAATGCCAATTGTTTAATTAAAATTTCTGTCACTTCTTCACCAGTAATTACCCAATCGATGGTGGTGGCTAATCTGGAAACGAAATCCTCATAGTTCTCATCTGTTTTCTGCTTGATATCAGATAGAAAAGAAGTTTGAGTGGAATCACAGGGTAGTTTTTTCCAGGCTGTAAAAGCACAATGGCTTATTTGAACATACACTTCTTTAGGTAAGGTTACTTGGGCATTAGTGGCATATAGTCCGGTACCTGTAAGCATATCTTTAACAATAACAAATGTACCTGGTGCATGATTCTGATTAAGAGCCATTTGAATTTATACCTGATCTTCATATTCTGTTCTCCATAGCAAATAGGCTCCTCCGGACAAACAGCTTTTGGTCAATTACTGCCAATCAGAGCATTCATCCAGCAAGAAGAGAATTGATCTAAGATAGTAAAAGTATAGGGGGCCAAAGGACCATATTGTGAGCTAGCTTCTCTTAGTTCTTTTACCAATTTATAGGGTAATGGGTCCCACTGTGCCTGACACACCCCATCAACATTTTTTAAAACCACTGGAAAACACACTGATGGACTGAAATCTCCTTCCTTCTCTGCCTCTGCTCGAGCAGTCTGCATTCCAAAGAGAGGAGGAGGAGCCCTGCCAGGTGCAAGGTTAGGCTGTGTTGCCTCCACCTTAGGGAAAGACACCTGTGGAAGAGGTGGGTTAGTATTGTTAAGATAATTATTACTGTGATAATTTGTGGCTTAGTTTTCCAATTCTGCTGTGTCCTGTGGGGATAATTTGTCATCATAATTAGGAGATGCAGAAGCAGCAGCAAAAAGAAAAGTTTCTTCATCCTCATCATCAACATCAGTGGCCCCTTTTGAAGGGATTTTCTCATAATCATGCAGTGGATCTAAGGCATCTTTGATTAATTCCATAACGAAAAAGCAACAGGTAGCACCTTTTCAGGGCCATGTTGTGAATAATATATTCTTAATTCCTCTCCAACCTTAGTCCAGGTATCCAAACTCACGGTACCTTCTTTGGGGGACCAAGGACATTGATCCTGAACAAAGTGCAGAAAATGAGCTAAATTATTAAAAGAGACTTTAGGTCCACGTTTAGACAAAGTATTCATTAAAATGCTTGTAAACATTTTATGTTCCTTAGATTTGCTCTGGCCCATGATAATATCATGGCTCAGGCATTACAAAAGGAAATCCTTACCCATCCTCACTCTGTCTGTCTCAACAGAGGGGTCTGCAGCACCCTTGGGTAAGATCCTAGCCATCCTGAAATGAGAAAAAGCTTACCTTTCCAGAGCCCCACAATTGGGCACCAGTTGTGGGGGCCCTGCCCTTGCAGGGATTGGGGGTCTCTGGTGGTGTGATGGCATCAGTGATTCAACTGGAGGAATAGATATTAGGAAGAAAGAAACTGGACAACTGTTCAGATTGAGCAGAAGCCATTTAATGGGTATAATCCCAGGGCTTTTATCCCCAAACTCTGCAAAGTTATTGAAGGGCCACCACCAGGGCCACCTCCAGGCGTTAGTAAACCATATCCCCTCCCTTTTCCCAGAAAGGGGCCCAAACCCAGCGCCCACCTAAAACGGCGACCTGGCAAACAAAGGGGGCATCTGAAACGGCACCTTCCAGGTTCTTCTTCCACAGTCCAGCTCACCTTTTCCTGCACCCGTGAAAAATCCACCAACCTGGATGGAGCTCCACCAGTTGACCAATAATCAACTGACAGGTCGCCCTAAACCCCCATAAGGGCTGGTGTGCCCTTGCTTCAGTGCTACAGCCTGACCCTCAGGTCCTGTAGCCCACCACATTTGACCCATTAAATCTCTTGGCCTTGATGGGTGTTGAGTCTCACTGTGCGCCACCGTCTTTCATTGCTGCTGTGACTCAGATCGAGCTTCTCTCGCCCTCAGGTGAGACCCCATTCCAGTGCCAGTAGGACTCACCCCTTAAGGCCTTCACCCACTTTCTTGAATGCCAGTGCTGCATCCATCACCGGCCCTCGGATTGGTAAGTGCCCCTAACTGGAAAACCTAAAACCTTGCCCGGGATAATCAGAGGGAACTGACCATTGATTGTCCGGCAGCCCTTTCGGCCCCAGGGTGGGGAGACCACACCTCACCTAGGTCTTTAAGGCCACAATGGACCCCTACTGGTTTCCCCTCTCCCTCCTAGGTCTTTAAGGCCACAGCAAACACCGACTGGTTTTCCCTTCCCTCAGCCATCAGGTATTTCGAGTCTGCTCCCTCCTGCCATCTAGTTTTGGGCATCCTCTTCACTAAAAATTCTGGTACCAGGTTGCCCTCAACCTCCTCGATTCTCCAGGAGAATCGCAGTTTGTAATAACGTTCTGTGATGACAGACTTTATTGCAACCTCCTCATATCCTGACAGCCAGCTGTCCAGGGGACGCTCTGCTCAGCCTCAGCTGTTAAAATGGGAAACTCATCATCCCTGCCAGCCAACTCTCCCCTCAAATACCTCTTAGACAACCTTTCCACTCTCTCCCTCACTCCTGACATTAAACTCAAGTGTTTAATCCGCTTCAGTACCCAAGATTGGCCTACTATCACTTGGACAATCAAAATAAGTGGCCCCCTTATGGGTCCCTAAATCCCGACATCATACAGGACCTCTATAACTTCTGCGAGCATTCAAAAAAGTGGGCAGAGATTCCCCATGTTCAGTTTTTCTCTTTACTCTGGGAACACCCTCATCTCTGCCTCTGATGTAAACCGGTTCACCTCCTCGTGGCTGCAAAGGGCCCCTCTCTCCCTCCAATGCCACCACCTCCCTCTTCCATCTCTAACCCACCTCCCTCTTCAGTCTCTAACCCATCTCCCTCTTCCATCTCTGACTTTGACCCAGCAGATAAACCTCCTCCCTATCGACAACCCCATCTGCCCCCGCAGCCTCCTCCCCCATCCACCCCCACCATCCCTAATCTTTACCCACCCCTTCCTCCAGTTCCTGCCACCCCATGCAGTCCTCCTGTTACCCGCTCCAAAACAGCCCCAGCCACTCTTGCTCCTCTTCACAAAGTGGCAGGCACTGAAGGCATTGTTCAAGTTCATATCCTATTCTCTATCTCGGACCTGACCCAGGTAGAAAAACACCTCAGGTCCTTTACAACTAACCCAACCACTTATATCAAGGAATTCTAATACCTCCTCCAGGCCTATAGCCTCATCTTTCATGACATCTACATGGTCCTCTCCAATACCCTACTCCCTGAAGAGCACAGAAGAGTGTGGGAACAGGCTAGAAGATATGCAGATGAGGTCCATCGGACCTCCCCAGCACACCCCCTCGGGGCAGTGGGAGTCCCGGACCAGGACCTTGGCTGGGACTATAACTCCCCCAATGGCCTCAGTGCCAGAGATCAGTTCTCTACCTGTCTCGTTTCCGGGTTGAGGCGGGCAGCGCCAAACGTTGTTAATTTTGAAAAACTCCAGGAAGTGGTCCAAGACAAAAACAAAAACCCTTCCTCCTTCCTTGATCGCCTTACCAAGGCCCTCCAACAATTTACTAATTTAGACCCAGAAACCCCAGATGACCGTCAACTCCTTATGACTTATTTCTTCTCCCAAAGCTACCCTGACATTAAAGTTAAATT
>NW_007088976.1:15131-15952 GCF_000164805.1 Carlito syrichta
GTTCAGAACAAACGTGACACTCCAGGGCCCTGTTTCAAATGCAGCGAGGGACATTGGATGCGAGGCTGCCCTAACCCTAAACCTCCATCAAAAACTTGCCCCAAATGCAATCTTCCAGGACCTTGGGCGGTGGACTGCCCCAGCCCTCAGAGAGGAGCAGGGTCAGCTCCCAACTCCACCCTGGACCTACTGGGCATGGCTGTTTTGGAATGACGGGGCCCTGGGTTTCCCCACCCGATGCATATCTCAAATGCTTGGGAGCCTAGGATCAAAATTATGGTTGACAGACATCCCATCCTCTTTCTGCTAGACACTGGAGCCACCCTTTCTGTCCTGTGGGAGTTCTGGGGACCAACCTCACCATCCCGGTAGGGGGCCAAACCTTCATCACACGCACAACTCCTACGCTAACGTGCATATTTGCTAGCATCCCATTTATCCACTCCTTCCTGGTCATGCTTCAGTGCCCTATACCCCTTATGGGTAGGGATATCCTGGCCAAATTTCAGGCATCCATCACCTTCAACCCCAGCACTGCCCTCACCAACCCACTACCGACATCTTCCTTACTCCTCCTTTTGGCCTCTAGTCCCTGGCCTCCCTCCCCACAACCTGCTTTGCTCCCTCCCTTGCTCACTTTGGTGGTTAACCCACTAGTCTGGGACATCCACACCACTTCATTGGCCCAGTGCCCACCCATTCACATCCAGTTAAAGGACTCGTCCACTCACCCCAGTCAGCCACAATACCCTCTCCCCAGGGCCAGTCTGCTAGGTCTGCAGCCTGTCATAAACACCCTACTACACAAGGGATACTTAAGG
>NW_007088976.1:15972-16762 GCF_000164805.1 Carlito syrichta
CTTAAACTTCTGTCACTTCCCAAATCTGCTCTCATCCAGTATGTAGATGACTTTCTCTTACACAGCCCCTCTATAACTGACTCTCACATGGACACTGCCCTGCTTCTCAACTTTCTAGCACAAAGGGGATACCGAGTTTCCCCCCACAAAGCTCAGCTATCCAAAACACAAGTCAGCTACCTTGGTGTAGCCATTTCACACCAACAAAAGGCCATAACAGCCATCCACAAGTCTGTTATTCAGTCTTTCCTGGTGCCCAAAACAAAGGAAGAAATCTAGTCATTCCTGGGATTGGCGGGCTAATCCCCAATTTCACCCTTTTCGCCAAGCCACTCTATGACCTGGCTAAAGGTGACCCTAAGGAACCATTACTCTCCCTCTTAGCCATTAGACAGCCTTTTACCACCCTCTAACAGGCTCTCCTCTGGGCCCCCACCCTACGGCTACCCCATGTCCACTGACCTTTTACCTAATATGTCCACGAAAACAAGGGTTCAGCCCTAGGAGTTCTAGGCCAATTCAGTGGACATTTGCTCCTGTAGCCTATCTCTCAAAGCAACTTGACCACACGGTTCAGGGATGGGCCCCACGCCTGCGGGCCCTGTTGGCCACCTACTTACTCATGTGCAAATCCAAAAAATTCATGTTTGGAGCACCTATCACCATTACTTCCCCCCACCATCTACATCACCTCCTAGGATATAAGGGCCTCAAAACACTCCCTCCCAGGTCGGGTCCTATCCCTTTTGGTTTTCTTTTTCCAAGACCCCTCTGTCTCCTTCCAAACTTG
>NW_007088976.1:16845-20198 GCF_000164805.1 Carlito syrichta
GCACCCCTTCACCCAGCCACATTACTCCCTTCCTCTCCTGTCGACACTCCAATATATGAGTGCATCAAAGTCCTCGAGTCCCTACTCCCTTGTCCAGTACACATTCAGGAAAGACCTTTATCTGCATCCTCCTATGTTTGGTTCACAGATGGAAGCTCATATATACATGAGGGGTCTCGGGTGGAAGGACATGCCATCACCTCTGCCACTGATGTCATCGAGGCTAATCCCCTCCCACCCAGCACCACTAACCAACAAGTAGAACTCACAGCAGTCACTCGAACATTCCAACTGGTGGCAGGACACTCTCTGTCGCTTTACACCAACTCCAAATATGTCTTTCATATTTTGGTTTCACACTCAGCCATCTGGCAAGAACAGGGATTGTTAACCACCAAAGGGTCAGCCATCGTAAGTGCTAAGCTCATTTCCAACCTCCTTCAAGCCTCTTTTCTCCCCATGGCCATAGGCATCTCACACTGTAAAGCCCACCAGATCGATTCATCTTTTATCACCCAAGGGAACTTGCGGGCCAACAGGGCGGCTCGCCAAGTGGCCCTAAAACCCCTTCCTACCATACTTGTTAACACCCCTTCCCCACCAGCCGAACATACAAGTGAAGTCCCACAATTGTCCAATCTCATTCCCTACCTACACTCAATTTTCCACCCAAACCCAGCAGCTCTCACTTCATTTCTTAAAACTTTTTTCCACCTTACTCCTGAACATACAAAACTCATACACACCCTTTCCTCTCAATGCTCTACTTGCCACCGAACAAATCCTAGTACCCCCTTAAAGCCCAGAACGTTCCCCACTCACCAGGCTATGGGAGAGCTCCCTGGGTCAGACTGGCAAGTGGACTTCACCGTCATGCCCCCCGTCCGTAACATCAAATACCTTCTGGTCCTGGTTGACACCTTCTCCAGGTGGGTCGAGACCTATCCCACCTCAAATAAGCAAGCTGCTATGGTGGGATCTATCTTAGCCAACCACATCATCCCTCGGTTCAGGGTCCCCTTCTCCCTTCAGTCAGATAATGGGCCTGAATTCACCTCACAAGTCATTCAGTCTCTAACGGCAGCCCTCAACATCAAATGGCACTTTCACATTCCCTATCACCCACAATCATCAGGAAAGGTTGAATGAACTAACCGCACACTAAAGGATATCCTCACCAAACTCTCTCTCGAACTCCATCAGGACTGGGTCTCCTTCCTTCCCCTAGCTCTCTTCTGCATTCGCATCCTCCCTAAAAGGCCCACTCAGCTTTCACCCTTCAAGGTCCTATATGGCAGACCTGCACTTCCTACTGGCATTCCAACCTCTCCACCTCATGTCCCCCTTCATATAATGTACCCCCTCCTGTCCTTCATCCATTCCAATATGTGGCAATATCAAGATCTCCTTTTGCCTGCTCCCACAGAAACACATGATCCAAAGCCTCTCACCCTGGGACAATGGGTTCCCTCTCGGACCCAGAAACCAGAACTTGCTTACAACTGAAATGGCAAGGACCCTTCCAAATAGTCCTCTCCACCCCCACAGCAGCCAGGCTGCTCATAACCAAAGGACAGCTCAGTCCCTGGATTCATGCTTCTCACCTCAAACCAGTTAAATTGCCTCCCTTTACCCCTTCCTCCACAGAGCCACCAACCTATTCTTGTTCCACAATTCCAGGCCAGCCTCTCAAACTTCGAGTATCCTGTGTTGCTCACTCCTCCTCCCTGCCTGTCATCCAGGAAAATCCCACATAATCACAAGACATGAAGGCTGCCGCCTACACTCAACAACTACCCTCTGCCAGATGGTTGTCAATTTTGTTCTTCCCTTACTAATAGTACTGCCTTTCCTTCTGCTCTTTCTTTTCCTTCTACTTTCACATTGCTGCACATAGTGCTGCTCATTGGCGCAGGTTGCTCAATCCCCTCCTCTGCTCACTATCAATAAGGCCCAACATGATCATCACCTTCTTCTTTGCCGTCATCTTCCAAACCAAGCCCACTACCCTGTCTATCCTCCATTATCAGTTTACCATCCACAAACTTTACAAAAACACCCTCAGATTAGATGCAGTCAAGGACCTAGACAAACAAACATGCCCCATAAACAATTGCTCACAACCTATTTCCCTCAGCTTAAAGTCCTCAATAAGCTTGACAGATGCCCATTGGCCCTGTCTATGCTTACTGGAAGTCCAAACCCTAGACTATTGCAAATGGTGGCCTGACAAATATAATGGCTGTCCCTATCAGTCATGAAGGATTCACTATGCCGATGAATCCAGAAGCAGGAAAGCCTGGGGGGGCAAGCTTCCTTGTCTGCCATTACATAGGAGGACAGCTGGGGCATGGAGGCCACTTCACCTTTGACATCCCTAATCCAACCACTGATCTCTGGAAAGACCTCATATACATAGCTGTCTACCCAAAGGATTATTACCAATGTCCCACCAGGCGCCTATCCATCTCTCACTCCACCTTTACCCCTTCCGTCATGGTATCAGTGGTGGAGCACATAAAGACCCAAGAACAACAGCTCCTGGCAGCGGTAGACCCTTTGCCCCCTTCCTCAGAAGACCACCTCTCCTTACAACCCTCCCAGCATCTCCCTTCTTGGCTTACCATAATAGGCCACACCCTCTGCTTTGTAAATCAGTACTTCCCTTCTCTCCCCTCCTCACAATGCTTTCTTTGTGCCTCATTACAACGACCTCTGCTGACTGCCGTCCCACTTCCTGCCTCACCCAACAGTAATAATACCCTCAGCCTGTCTTCCATCGGAGAGGCCATCACCAAACCTCACGTTCCACTTTGGGAAGTGGCATCCAACTTCTCTTACCTCTGTATTGGTCCATCCAACGTTCCCACTCTCCATTCAAATAGCTGTCTCTGTTCAACCACCATAAACTCGACAAACAGACACTTCCTCCCACCCGGCCTCTTCTTATGGTGCAATGGCACCCTCCTCTCCCAGACCTCCAATCTCATCTCCCCCTGTATAGTTGTTACACTAATCCCACAGCTCTCTCTCTACTCCATTGCCGACCTCCAGGCCCTCTTAACTCCCGAACACTGACGCAAGAGGTCTGTCTTCCTTCCAGTCATGGGAGGATTGTCCCTGGCTTCCTCGGTCACCTCCATAGGTCTATCAGGAGGGTCTCTCGGCTACTCACTATGGGCCATGGAAGACTTAAAAAACAAAATCCAGTTAGCTTTAGACACCACCTCTCATTCTCTCCAATCATTACAAAGACAGATAACAAGCATAGCACAAGTAGCCCTCCAAAATCATCGGGCTCTAGATCTCCTAACAGCCGAAAAGGGAGGTACTTGTCTTTTCCTCCAAGAGGA
>NW_007088977.1:0-323 GCF_000164805.1 Carlito syrichta
AAAATCAAAAAAAAAAAAAAAAAAAGAAAGGAGAGTCACAAATAACCTACAGCAGACACCTAATATGATGATAAAAGACTGAATATTTTCTCTCAGAAGATTATAACCAAGGATGTCTGCTTTCACCACTTTTACTTAATACTGTATTGGCAGTAACAGCTACTGCAATCAAGCATGAAAAAAAGGCTATGCACAATGGCTCATGCCTGGAATCCCAGCACTTTGGGAGGCTAAGGTGGGAGGGTTGCTTGAGCCCAGTAGTTTGAGACCAGCCAGGACAACATAACAAGACCTCGTCTCTACAAAAAAAAAAAAAAAAAAAA
>NW_007088978.1:0-325 GCF_000164805.1 Carlito syrichta
GATTTAACTAGCTAGCCAGTGGGCTAGACAGCTGACTTAACTATCTAGCTACCTAGCTACTCAGCTGTCTAGTCAGCAAACTTAACTAGGTGACTTAACTAGCTAGTGTACTGGCTAGCAGCCTGACTCAACTGCCTAGGTACCTTGCTAGCTAACTGTATAGACAGCTGACTTCACTAGCTAGCTAGCTATGTATCCTACTGGTTTGCCTGCTGACTTATCTACCTAGGTAGCTAGCTAACCAGCTGGCTAGTGAGCTGACTTACATAGGTTACTTAACTAGCTATCTAACTGGCTAACCAGTTGAATTAACTAGGTAGCGACA
>NW_007088979.1:0-432 GCF_000164805.1 Carlito syrichta
AGGTTATCAAGTTTGTTTCCATATAGGTGTGCATAGTAATCTCTGATAATCTTTTGTATTTCTTTGGAGGTCAGTTGTGATTTGATTTTTTTGTATTTCTGATTGTTTTTATTTTGACATTTTCTCTCTTTTTCTTGGTCATCCTGGCCAGGGGTCCATCAATCTTGTTAATTCTTTCAAAGAATCAACTTTTTGTCTTGTTGATGTTTTCTATAATTTTTTTATCTTTTATGTCCCATATTTGGGTTCTTATTTTGGTGATTTGGATTCTTTTGTTAAAGTTAGGATTTTGGTGTTCTTCTCTTTCTAACTCCCTTAGGTGATTTGTTAGGCTCTCTGTTTGTGATCTTTCCATTTTCTTGATGTGTGCTAGTAGAGATATAAATTCCCCTCTTAGAACTGATTTCATGGCATCCCAGAGGTTTTGGTAAG
>NW_007088980.1:0-368 GCF_000164805.1 Carlito syrichta
CTAGTTAAGTCAGCTAGTTAGGTCAACTGGGTAGCTAGGTAGCTAGCTAGTTAAGTCTGCTGGCTAGCTAGTTAAGTCAGTTAAGTCAGTTGGATAGCCAGATGCCTATCAGGATAGCTAACTAGTTATGTCAGCTGGCTAGCCAGTTGGCTAGCTAGTTAAGTCACCAATTTAAGTCAGCTAACTGCCCTGCAGATTAGCTAGGTATTTAGGTAGTTAAGTCAGCTGGCAAGCCAGTGGGCTATGTAGGTAGGTAGCTAACTAAGTCAGCTAACTAGACATCTGGTGTCTCGTTATGTCAGCTAGTTAAGTCAGTTAGCTATTCAGCTATCTAGCTGGTAGCTAGCTAGTTAAGTCTGCTGGCTAGA
>NW_007088981.1:0-489 GCF_000164805.1 Carlito syrichta
CTTCCTTCCAGGCAGCAACCGCTTCCATTTCTCTAGTCGTTCCCTTCATGGGATGCACAGCGGCCAGGGTTTAACAGAAGGAGGTGTTCCTGAGCACCGGCCTCGTGCCAGCTACCAACACAAGGCACTTGGTACCTGTCACCCCACCCTTAGGTTTATCCTCCGAGAAGAGTATTATCACATCCGAGCTTTTCTTGAGGAGAGAGGCTCAGTGATGTCAAGGAACTTTCCCAGGGCCACACAGTCACGCAGAGGTGGAGCTGGGCTGTGAACTCGGGGCCCTGTGTCACCACAGCCCTTCCCACCCACGCTGGGGACTCCCAGATGTGCCAGGGAGGGGCTCAGAGGGAAGAGGGACAGGGTGCAGAGGGAGCTGGCTGGGCTGGGGAAGGGTCTGGGATCCTAGCTGGAGGGCTGACTCCATGTACCAACCCTCTTCAGGGAAGAGGGGTCAGGGGTGACTCGGGGTGGGGCAGAGAGGGGCGTGAG
>NW_007088982.1:0-452 GCF_000164805.1 Carlito syrichta
CGGGGGCCGGCGGGGGGAGGCGTCCAGTGGGCTGGGTGCGGGGTTGGCGGAGACCTGGGACCCTGGCTGCTGAGACTGCGTCTCCGGGCACGTCTCGGGGCCAGCCTGAGCCTGGGAAGCAAGGGAAGGCCCCTTCCAGGAACGCTGCTGCCTCCAGGCCCTTCTGTTGCCCACAGCCTCCTGGGGCTCCCTAGCGCCCTGGCGAGCCTCCCTCCGAGTGTGGGGCTGCCGGGACACCCGCCTGAGAAGCCGAGGCACAAGCCCTCCCGAAGCCCCCTTCCACGCTGGGTGGGGGAAGGCAACGCAAGGCTGGGCCATTGTACGTGCTTGGGAATTCCCAAGCCGTTCTGGAAAGGCCCGGCCCCGTCCGTCTCCTCCCGCTCTGCGCCCCCACCCGTGCCCACGGCTGCCTGTCTTCCTCACTGCCCAGCTCCTGATTAAATCAACGGAGG
>NW_007088983.1:0-389 GCF_000164805.1 Carlito syrichta
TAGAGACGAGGTCTCACCAAGTTGCCCAGGCTGGTCTCAAACTCCTGGACTCAGGCAATCCTCTCACCTCTGCCTCCCAAAGTGCTGGGATTACATGTGTGAGCCACCGTACCCCGCCTACTTGGCTTCTTTTAACTGTACATAGTTAAATTGAGAGGAGAGAAATGATTTAAAGATGGAATTATAATTAAAAGGGAAGTAAAGCTGGGTACAGTGGCTTTGGGAGGCTGAGGCAGGAGGATCGCTTGAGGCCAGGGATTTGAGACCAGCCTGGCCAACAAAACAAGACCACTTTTCTCAAAAAAAATTTTTTTTTTTTTTGAGTTGGTGTCTTACTCTGTCACCCAGACTGGAGTGCAATGGCCGCTCCCGGCCACCGCAGCCTCGAC
>NW_007088984.1:0-325 GCF_000164805.1 Carlito syrichta
AGGTGTCTAGCTTGTTAAGTCAGCTGCCTAACCGGAATGCTATCTAGTTAAGTCAACTAGTTAAGTCAGTTAGTTATCCGGCTGGGTAGCTAGGTGACTGGCAAGTTAAGCTGGCTGGTTAGCAGGCTTTTCAGGTAGGTGATCTCCTTGTTAAGCTGGCTGGCTAGCCAGCTGAGCAGCAGGTTGGTTGGCTAGTTAAGCCAGCTGGCAATCCAACTGTCAACCCAGCAGGCAGCCTATTTAAGCCAGACAGCTAGCCAGCTGGCCAGCCCACTAGCTGGCTAGCTGGCTCCATAGGCAGCTAGCTAGTTAAGCCAGATGGCTA
>NW_007088985.1:0-485 GCF_000164805.1 Carlito syrichta
TGCACTCCAGTCTGGGTGACAGAGTGAGACTCCAACTCAAAAAAAAAGAAAGAAAGAAACCCTGGTTTTTTAAAAAAATGACTGACTATCCAGTAAACACACTGATTCTTCACACTCTTCTGAGAAGAGAAAAAAACATGCAAACTTCTCTGCATTTCCCAGGTTCTTTCTTCTGGACAGTTTCATAGGTGATAATCACTGTCTGAGGCTGGATGCAGTGGCTCACGCCTGTAATCCCAGCACTTTGGGAGGCCAAGATGAGAGGACTGCCTGAGCCCATGGATTCAAGACCAGCCTGGGCAACTTGGCGACACCTCATCTTTACAATAAATCAAGAAAAATTAGCCAGGCGTGCAGGTGCATACCTGTAGTTCCAGCTACTTGGAGGGCTGAGGTGGAAGGATCGCCTGAGCCCAGCAGGTTGAGGCTGGGGTGACTGTGAGCATGCCACTGCACTTCAGCCTGGACAACAGAGTGAGATGCTA
>NW_007088986.1:0-448 GCF_000164805.1 Carlito syrichta
ACCTGCTGGGCTCCGGCGATCCTTCCGCCTCAGCCTTCCGAGTAGGCGGAATTACAGGTGTGCACTACCACGCCCAGCTAATTTCTGATTTTTTCGTAGAGATGAGGTCTACACCAAGTTGCCCAGGCGGGTCTTGAACCCGCGGGCTCAGGCAATCCACTCACCTCAGCCTCCCAAAGGTGCCAGATTACAGGCTGAGCCACCGAACCCGGCTCAACAAATTGAATTTTAACAAAATTTAAAACGTGCTCTTTGAAAGATACTGAAAGAAAAATATGAAAAGATAAGTCACAGACTTGAGAGAAAATATTTGCAAAACAATATCTCACAAAGGACTCATGCTGAAGTATATAAAGTTCTCTTACAATTCAAGAACACATCCAGCCCAGTTTTATTTATTTATTTATTTATTTATTTTTTGAGTTGGAGTCTCACTCTGTCACCCAGA
>NW_007088987.1:0-324 GCF_000164805.1 Carlito syrichta
CTCTTTTTTTTCTTTTTTTTGAGTTGGAGTCTCACTGTGCTGCCCAGACTGGAGTGCGGTGGCCGCTCCAGGCCACCTCAGTCTCGCCTGCTGGGTCCCTGCGATCCTTCTGCCTCAGCCTTCCAAGTAGCTGGAACTATAGGCACGTACTACCATGTCCGGTTAATTTTTGATTTATTGTAAAGATGAGGTCTCGTCAAGTTGCCCAGGTGGATCTCGAACCTGCAGGTTCAGGCAATCCACTCATCTCAGCCTCCCAAAGGCGAGGGATTGCAAGTTGAGCTATGGAGCCTGGTGTCTCCACCTCTCAAAGTGCTGGGATGA
>NW_007088988.1:0-324 GCF_000164805.1 Carlito syrichta
CAGCAGGTTGAGGCTGAGGTGGCCGGGAGCGGCCACTGCACTCCAGTCTAGGTGACAGAGGGAGACTCCAAAACACACACACACACACACACACACACACACACACACACAATCTATTCTATTCTATTCTAATGGTCAGAAAACTATAACCTGTGTGCCAAATCTATCTCATAGCTTTTCTTTTTGTACAGCCTATGAGCTTAGTATTGTTTTTACATTTTTGCTTGTAGTAAAATTATAATTTAAAAAATTTTAAGGCCTAACTTTATGAAATATATCCACAAAGTCTTTACAGTAACATTAAAAGTATGAAATATTTAGGCA
>NW_007088989.1:0-4892 GCF_000164805.1 Carlito syrichta
GTGTTAAATTTGGAAATAAATAATGCATATATTTTTATTAAAAATTGAGCAGTGAATTTAGTAAAGATATAACAGTCTTATAATGTCATATAAACTCTATTTTCTACTTACAAACAACTTGAAAATAGAATTCAGAAGAAACATCAATTTAAAGTAATCTTTCCTCCACAGACAATTCAAATAATCAATATATATCCTTTAGAATGCTTCATGTTACCCATAAATGATATTCTGTTGGCATGTCTTGTACATCGCTTAAAATGTAAAGAATTACAAACGCCTCATGAAAACCCACCTCTCACAAAACTAACAAATAGGAATGATTTTCAAGTTTCAATTGAATGTAACAAATGCTACTCAGTACTTGTTAAGTATTAGGAATTTTTCTATGTTTCAAGAATACCTTACGGAGCAAGTTAAACATTGTTCTCATTCTTGCAAACTGTATATTCTATTGAAGATACCTTTTAAAGGTAGAATAACGATTGAGCAAAAATGATCATCCTAAGAAATATGCCCTTGTGCTTAGACTGGAAGGACAAAAAGGAGTTATTTGGCAAAAATTGGGCCAAAAAACAGGCAACAATCCCTGTGAAAAAGGAGCAATTAAGGCCTGGCCATACACATGCAAAAAATGAAATTGGACCTTTACCTTTTTTTTTTTTTTGAGTTGGTGTCTCACTCTGTCACCCAGACTGGCATGCAGTGGCCGCTCCCCGGCCACCACAGCCTCGACCTGCTGGGCTCCGGTGATCCTTCTGCCTCAGCCTTCCAAGTAACTGGAACTACAGGCTCATGCTACCAGGTCCAGTTCATTTTTGATTTATTGTAGAGATGAGAGCTCGCCAAGTTGCCCGGGTGGGTCTCGAACCCACGGGCTCAGGCAATCCACTCACCTCAGCCTCCCAAAGGCACAGGATTACAGGCTGAGCCACCGAGCCCGTCTGGACCTTTATCTTATAGAGAACACAAAAGCCAACTCAGGATGGATTAAAGATCTAAATGTAAAGTCTTAAACTGTAAGATCCCAGAAATAAAAAACAAGGGAAAAGCTTCTTGGTCAAAATTATTGGCCTTGGCAATAATTTTTTGACTATCACATCAAAAGCTTAGGTGACAAAAAAAATCAAATGAGAGTATATCAAACTAAAAAGCTTCTGCACAACAAAGGAAACAAGCAACAAAATGAAAAGACAACATATGGGTCAGAAAAAAATATTTTCAAACTACGTGTCAGTTCCTTCTTGTATATCTTACAGAAATTAGCTAGGAAGCCCTCTGATTCATGGATTTGGGGGGGCAGGGAAATTTCTTGTGATTGAGTTGATTTTCGGCATTGTTATTGGTCTGTTTCAAGTTTCAGTTTCTTGTTGATTCAACCTTGGAAGTTTGTGTGATGGAAGAAAATCCTCCATTTCCTTTCAATTTTCTAGTTTATATACATACAGATATTCATAGTAACCTCTGATAATCTTTTGAATTTTTTTCGGGGTCTGTTGTGATATTGCCTTTTTTCTTTTTCATTTCTAATAGTGTTTATTTGGATTTTCTCTCTGACTTTTTTGTTTTCCTTTTGTTTTTACTTTGTTAGTCTGGCCAGGGATTCATCAATCATGTTTATCTCTTCAAAGAACCAGTTTGAGGCGGGCTCGGTGGCTTAGCCTATAATCCCGTGCCTTTGGGAGGCTGAAGTGAGTGGATTGCCTAAGCCCACAGGTTCGAGACGCCTGGGCAACTTGGAGAGACCTCATCTCTACAATAAATCAAAAAATGAGCCGGGCATGGTAGTGCACGGCTGTAGTTCCAGCCACTTGGAAGGCTGAGGCGGAAGGATCGCTGGAGCTCAGCAGGTTGAAGCTGGGTGACACTCCAGTCTGGATGACAGAGTAAGACTCCAAGTCAAAAAAAAAAAAAACAGCTTGTTGCCGGGTTGATCCTTTGTATAAAATTTTTGTTTTCTATATCCAGCAATTGTGACTTTATCTTAGTAATCTGGATTTTTCTTCTGAAATTACAATTTATATAATCTTGCCTTTCCAACTCCCTTAGGTGTGACATTAGGCTCTTGTGATTTTTCTTTTTTTGACATGCATGTGCAATGTTCTGAATTTTCCTCTCGACACTACCTTCATGTCATCCCAGAAATTCTGATAGGATGTCTTTGTTTTCATTTGTTTCTAGGAAACTTTTATTTCTATCTTGATTTCTGTGTTGACCCAGATGTCATTCAGCAGTGTGTTGTTTAGTGTCCATGCCTTTGTGTGTTTTGGAGGGATCTTGTTGGGAGCAATATCTATTCTTATCCCACTGTGATCTGAGAAGATGCATGGCATTATTCATACTTGATTTTTGTCTGAGAATGTGATCAATCCTAGACTGCATTCCATGTGCTGATGAGCAGAACATAAACGTTGTAGTTGTTGGGTGGAGTGTTCTATAGATGTTTATTCAATCCATTTGATCAATGAACTGAGGCTCCGTATCTTCTGCCTCAATGATCTGCTAGGGCTGTTAGTGGGGTATTGAGGTCTCCAATCATGAGTGTGTGGAGGTCTATGTCCTTTCTTAGTCTACTAAGTAATTGTTTTATCAAACCTGGTGCTCCTGTGATAGGGCATATATGTTTAAGATAAATGTTTCTTGCTGTGAATTAAAACTTTTATCACTATTTAGTTAGTGTCTTTCTGTCTTTTTTAACTTTTGATGGTTTGAAATCTGCTTTGTCTTATATCAGAATAGTCACGCTTACTCTTTTCTGCATTTTATTTGCTAGAAAGATCCTTTTCCAGCCTTTAACTTTGAGCCTACAATTACCCTTTGCAGTGAGGTGAATTTCTTGGAGGCAGCAAAATATTGACTGCTAATCATTGGGGACTATATTAACTCATTTGCAACCACTGATGTGAATTCACATCATTCCAAATTCTGTTCCTGGTTGCCAGAGATGTGAATTTACATCATTGCAAATTCTGTTTCTGAATGCTGCAGTGTTGCCATATGTATGTGTTATTATGTTTTGCTTGAAAATGAATAGTCAGGCAAGGAGAGAGAAAGTTAATTGAGGTGACTATCTGATATCTACTGTGCAATGTTGCTGATTTACATAGTTGGTAAAAAATCGCAGATTGGCCATAACTTTGTTGCAATCAGTGTTGTATACTTATATTTTGATAATTTCATGGACTTCAGACTTCAAAGTTAGAAATAATTTATCATCATTATGGAAAATAAAGAAATATATGCTGCTGGTCTCAGTGGCTCAGCCTGTAATCCCGCACCTTGGGAGGCTGAGATGAGTGAATTGCCTGAGCCCGCGGGTTCAAGACCCACCTGGGCAACTTGGCAAGACCTCATCTTTTCAATAAATCAAAAAATCAGCCAGGCGTGGTAGCACACGCCTGTAGTTCCAGCTACTTGGAAGGCTGAGGTGGAAGGATCATGGGAGCCCAGCTGGTCGAGGCTGTGGTGGCCGGGAGCGGCCACTGCACTCCAGTCTGGGTGACAGAGTGAGACTCTGAGAAAAAAAAAGAGATTTCTCAGGTCGAAGGTGAATCTAGTTAACTTATTAGTGATAGTAAGTCAGATAGTGTTGTAATGATGCAATGTAAATGCAGAAATATAACACAGATATGCCAAGCTCAGGGCTCAGCCTGTCATCCCAGCACTTTGGGAGGCTGAGGCGAGTGGACCGCCCAAGCCCACGGACTAGAGACCAGCTTGGGCAACTTGATGAGACCTCATCTATACAATAAATAAAAAAAAATAGCCAGGCATGGCGACGTATGCCTGTAGTTCCAGCTACTTGGATGGCTGAGTTGGAAGGATCACCTGACTTTAGCAGGTCGAGGCTGCAGTGGCCATGAGACTCCAACTCAAATTTTAAAAAAAGAAATATAACACGGATAATCTATGACAGTGAATCTAGTACTGGTTGAACAAATCAGACACTGAGTAAACAAAATATAATCCAAAGAGAAAATTAGAAGTGTTTATTGATAATCCAGGTGTCAAGGTATTTCCAAATGATCCTCAAAGTATAAGTTAAGTTGTTGGACTATTTATTGGAGATGATTTTATAGAAATGATCTCAGCTCAAACTTGTATTATAATCAGATTCACCACAGATTCAAATGGCCAAAGAAATTTTTAAAAAGTGGAGCAATACTACAGTGTCCGAGATGAAAAAAAATTCTAGCATTAAGTATTTTGATGGGACTAGTGAAGAAGACCATGGTACATAATTATCGGTCAACATGTCCTTCAAGTATAACATTTTGCTTTTCAAAATTAATGACACAGGCTGGGCTCAGTGACTCAGCCTGTCAGCCCAGAACTTTGGGAGACCGAGGCAAGGTGGATTGCCTGAGCATGAAGGTTTAAGACCAGCCCGGGCAACTTGGCAAGACATATCTTTATGATTAAAAATAAAAATAAATAATAATAATGATGGAAAATTTTTTCTTACAAATGTTGCATTTACATTTTTCCAAATATGCAGAAATGCAATGAAATCCAAACAGATTATACAATAATAATAATATGTAATAAATTATGTTTTAAATAAGTTCAACACTGTAGAAGTCTGATGATATCAATTTTTAAAAATATGTGGAGAAATTGGTGTTTTCATATAAGTTTGGTGGCATATATGCTTTTTCTTATAAGTACTACAGACTCAGTTATCAGTATCTAGGGGGGAAAAGGGACTGTAGATTGGCCCTCAAAAATCCCTAAAATTTTGCACAAGAGAACAAGAATTGGTTTTAGATATGTATTGTTGCTTAACTTATAATGAAAAAACATTAAAACAAACTTTACATTTATATATTTTTTTTGAGTTGGAGTCTCACTCTGTCACCCAGACTGGAGTGCAGTGGCCGCTCCCGGGCCAC
>NW_007088990.1:0-895 GCF_000164805.1 Carlito syrichta
GAGGAGGATGAGGCAGCTAAAGAAAATGACTCTGGAGACCAGTTATCTCCGTGACGATGCAGAATTGAATGAAGAAGCAGCTAAGTATAAGAATCCAGATTGGCCAGATTTTTCTTTCCCTGTGGTTTCTAAAAATAAGTCTCTGCTACCATCTAGTGGCCAAAGGGTAGAACTACCTAAAAAATATTTACCGGGAATTCAAGGAACTATACAAAAGGCTTTAGAATCAGAAGACTCTCTTCATTGTTTTCCTGTTGACATAGAATTTGAACCCCCTAAATGGGAACCTATATCAATGAAATTATTAAAAGACTTAAAAGCTGCTTGTCATGATTATGGCCCAACAGCGCCGTATACACTAGCCTTCTTAGATGGGCTACGTGCTTGGTGGATGACTCCTTATGATTGGTTTCAAGTGGCTAAAGGATGTTTGACAGGAGGACAATTTGTGCTAAGGAAAATGGAGAATGTTACATGACCTCAGAAAAATAAATAATACTATGGAAACTATGGGTGCTTTACAACCAGGATTGCCATCTCCTGTAGCAGTGCCCGATAAATATCATATTATTGTTATAGACCTTCAAGATTGTTTTTTCACTATTCCTTTGGCTTCTCAGGATAAGCAGAGATTTGCATTTAGTATTCCATCTCCAAATTTGAATAGGCCTCATCAGAGGTTTCAATGGACAGTTTTGCCTCAGGGGATGAAAAACAGTCCAACTTTATGTCAAATGTTGATGCAGCTTTACAACATTTCAGACAAAGCTACAAGGATATATATCTTATCCATTATATGGATGATATATTAGTGGCTCATTCAGATAGACTATATTTGGAAACAGGATTGGCTATATTAATTCAAGATTTACAAAACTTTGGTCTCCAAGTGGCT
>NW_007088991.1:0-450 GCF_000164805.1 Carlito syrichta
TCTGTCACCCCGGCCCTTTGGGAGGCCGCGGCGGGAGGCTCGCTGGGGGTCGGAAGTTCGAGACCCGCCGGGCCCCCACAGCCAGACCCCGTCTCTCCCAAAAGGAAAAAAGTGATAACTTTTTTAAAAAAAAAAAAAAAAAAAAATGTAGCCAGGCGTGGAGGCTTACACCCAGGAATTCGAGACCAGCCGGGCCCACCTAGCAAGACCCCATCTCCAAATAAAAAAAAAAAAAAAATTTTTTTGTAATTAAAAAAAAACAAACAACACAACACCCAGAAAGAATAAGATTCCATCCTTTATGGGAATATTGGGGAGGCCTCAGCCTCCCCAATAACCCTTTTTCTCATTTTTTTTTTTAATGCTGGGGTCTGGCTATGTTGGCCCGGCTGGTCTCGAACTCCCGAGAAGGGATTTTTTTTTCCCCCCCCCGCCGGGAAAATTGGGGGG
>NW_007088992.1:0-385 GCF_000164805.1 Carlito syrichta
TGGACATTTTAACAATGTTGATTCTTCCTATTCATGAGCATGAAATATTTTTCCATTTGTTTGTGTCTTCTTGGATTTCTTTGAGCAGTGTTGTGCAGTTCTCATTGTAAAGGTCTTTCACTTCTCTGGTTAGGAAAATGCCGAGGTATTTCATTTTTTATGTGGTTTTTGTGAATGGGATTGTGATTTTAATTTGAGTCTCTGCCTGCTTGTTGTTGGTGTATAGGGATGCAATTGTCTTTTGCACATTTATTTTGTACCCTGACACTTTGCGAAAGTCCTTTAACAGTGCAAGGAGGTTTTTGGCAGATTCTCTTGGATTTTCAAGGTATAGGATCATATCATCAGCAAAGAGGGATAACTTTACTTCCTCTTTTCCTATTTG
>NW_007088993.1:0-381 GCF_000164805.1 Carlito syrichta
AAAAAAAAAAAAAAAAAAAAAGATTTTTGGCCACCGGCTTACTCCGCCTCACCAGTCAGCCTGTGTGCCGGCCGGCTCCGTTATGGTGACCCGCAGCCCCAGCGTCATGATTAGTGATGATGAACCAGGAAAGAGGAGAAGTGATTGAATATTGTTAATTATACCACTGTGTGTTTGGAAAAGTAAGATGCAGTCAGTTTTCACATCAGTGACAGCATCTAAGAGGTTTTGTTCTGTCGAATAAACCTTTGTCCTGCAAAAAAATAAAGAAATATATAAAAGGTTTTTGTAGCCGGGCTCGGTGGCTCAGCCTGTAATCCCGCGACTTTGGGAGGCTGAGGTGAGTGGATTGCCTGAGCCCGAGGGTTCGAGACCCGCCTG
>NW_007088994.1:0-513 GCF_000164805.1 Carlito syrichta
GCTGAAGTGGAAGGATCGCCTGACCCCAGCAGATCAAGGCCGCGGTGGCCGTCCGCATGCCACGGCACTCCAGCCTAGGCCACAGCAAGACTCCGACTCCAAAAAAAAACAGTCTTGGGGCATCGTGGATGCCGAATGTGCTACCCATGGTGACTACGCCAGTGTGTGGGGGCTGGGGTGGGGTAGGGGTCTCCAACTGGCACGCGGGCCGGCCACGAATGCTTTCTTGCCCGCATTTTCTCGCGTGGAATGTGAACTCTCCCAGGGGCTCCCAGCACAGACGGATCAAGCGCCCTGGAGCCGGCCCACCAGGGTTCGAGGCCTGACCTTGAGCAGGCGGCGTCCCCTCCGCGTGCCTCAGTTTCCTCGTCTGCCCCAAGGGAGCAGAAATACTGCGAGGCCGGAGTGGGCGGCGTTCGGCCCAGACTTAGCACAGCGCCCGCCGCAGCGGGCCGGATGCGAAGTGCGGCCGAGGAGGCAGATGTCCCGGCGAGCGCACCGCGGGCCCGCCGC
>NW_007088995.1:0-413 GCF_000164805.1 Carlito syrichta
TGCACTCCAGTCTGGGCGACAGAGACTCCAACTCAAAAAAAAAAAAAAAAGGAGACCAAAATATGACACCCCCTAAATATATTTTTTTGGCTTTTTGTTTTTTGAGTCAGAGTCTTACTCTGTCACCCAGGCTAGAGTGCAGTGGCACGCATATGGCTACCCACAGCCTCGACCTGCTGGGCTCAGGTGATCCTTCTGCCTCAGCCTTTCAAGAAGCTGGAACTACAGGTGCACACCACCACACCCAGTTAATTTTTTAAAAAATTTATTGTAGAGATGAGGTCTCACCAAGTTGCCCAGGCTGGTGTCGAACCCCTGGACTCAGGCAATCTTCTCGCCTCGGTCTCCCAAAGTGCTGGGATTACAGGCTTGAGCCACTGCATCCAGGATTTTTTTTTTTTTTTTTTTTTTTT
>NW_007088996.1:0-355 GCF_000164805.1 Carlito syrichta
CTCCATCTTTCTTTCAATATCTATTCCTACTACAGAATCGGCTTCTGCACTAGACAGAGTCCAGTCTCTTTCTTTCTCCTTATTTCTCCCACCTTCCAGGGACCCTCTAAATCTCTTTTGGGGGGCTGGCCCCCCATAACTTCTAATTGTTTGTAAATGTGCATGAGAAAGGGCTCTCTATTACTCTGCTATGTCACTAATAACAGATATGCAAAAATGGTCCATATCTGTTCCCACTGTTAGCAAAAATTATGAGAGGCCATTGTTTTGGACTAAGTGCCTGCAATAGGCCCCAACAGACCAGACCAGCTCAAAGCAAATTAATCAAGCTGAAACTTTCTTTTTTGAGTTGGAG
>NW_007088997.1:0-372 GCF_000164805.1 Carlito syrichta
AGAACACTCCATCCAACGACCACAGAATATACATTCTACTCATCACTGCATGGAATGTACTCTAAGATTGACCACATACTTGGCCATAAATCAAGCATAAGAAAATTTAAAAGGGCCAAAATTTTACCGTGCACCTTCTCGATCCACAGTGGAATAAAAATAAACATTAACACCAAAAAGATCCCCCCCAAACCCACAAAGATATGGAAACTAATCAGCATGATGCTAAACAACTCCTGGGTCAACAATGAAATCAAAACAGAGATTAAAAGATACCTGGAAATGAATGAAAATGAAGAGACATTGTACCAAAATCTCTGGGATGCCATGAAAGCTGTAGTAAGAGGAGAATTCATATCCCTACAAACGCAC
>NW_007088998.1:0-402 GCF_000164805.1 Carlito syrichta
AGTTCTGGCTACTTGGAAGGCTGAGGCGGAAGGATCACCAGAGTCCAGCAGGTCAAGGCAGCGGTGGCCGGGAGTAAGCCATGGCACTCCAGCCAGGGCAACAGAGTGAGACTCCAACTCAAAAAAAGAAAAAAAAAGGAAAATATAGGTCAGGCAAAGTGTCTCACACCTATAATCCCAGCACTTTGGGAGGCCAAGGTAGAGAATGGCTTGACTCTAGGAGTTTAAGAACAGCCTGGGCAACACAGCAAAAACTTTTCTCTACAAAAAAAAAAAAAAAAATCAGAAAATTAGCTGGATGTGGTAGTGCACACCTGTCGTCCCAGCTACTGGGGGAGGCTGAGGTGGAAGGATCACCTGAGCCCAGGAGGTCGAGGCTGCAGTGAGCTGTGATCATGCCAC
>NW_007088999.1:0-395 GCF_000164805.1 Carlito syrichta
GCGTGGTAGCACGCGCCTGTAATTCCAGCTACTCGGAAGGTTGAGGCGGAAGGATCGCCGAAGCCTAGCAGGTCGAGGCTGCGGTGGCCGGGAGTGGCCACTGCACTCCAGTCTGGGCGACGGAGTGAAACTCCAACTCAAAAAAAGAAAAAAAGCCAGGCTCAGTGGCTCAGCCTGTAATCCTACACCTTTGGGAGGCTGAGGTGAGATTGCCTGAGCCCGAGAGTTCGAGCCCCGCCTGGGCAGCAAGACCTAATCTCTGAAATAAATAAAAAAATCAGCTGGGCGTGGTAGCACATGCCTGTAATTCTGGCTACTTGGAAGGCTGAGGCGCAAGGATCGCTGGAGCCCAGCAGGTTGAGACTGTGGTGGCTGGGAGCAGCCACTGCACTCCA
>NW_007089000.1:0-529 GCF_000164805.1 Carlito syrichta
GGGAGCGGCCACTGCACTCCAGTCTGGGCAACAGAGTGAGACTCCAACTCAAAAAAAAAGATAGTGTGCCTCAGAACGGAAATGCCTGCCCCCAACCCCATCCCCGGGACCTGACGGATGAGCAGCTCATGTCTGAAGACATGAGGATGGACGGAATGACCTCTGAAAGGCTCTGCGTTGGGGAGGAGAAGCAGTAAGATGGGCACGGAGGAAGAAAAGAGGCTGAGCGGAAGGTAATCTCTCTGGAAACAGCCCAGACTCCTCTACCCTGACTGCCTGGAAGACAGGAGGCTGATGCCAAAACTTCTCTCCAGGGATTAAACTTCCGGAGCAGTTCGGGGCCGAGGCACCTTGGGATGGTAGAGGGAGAACAGGGGTCAGGCATGGAGTGGGAGTAGGGGAAGTGCATCAGTCCCATCGTCCCTCTGCACACACACAGCCCCGCCAGGTGCACCCGCCTCTTTCTACCTAGAGTCGAAAATGGCCTGGAAGAGCAAAGATGCCACATCCTGTCCCCTCCCAGCCCACC
>NW_007089001.1:0-418 GCF_000164805.1 Carlito syrichta
AGAGACCTAAATGTAAAACCTCAAACCATAAGAAACTTAGAAAAGGAAGGAAATACTCTCGTGGAAATCAGAACCGGCATCCAATTCCTGTACAAAACCCGAAACCCACAGGTCATAAGATAGACAAATGGGACCTTATTACACTGACAAGCTTCTGCAAAGCCAAAGAAATCGTCAAGAGAGCAGGGAGACAGCCTATAGACTGGGAAAAAGTGTTTGCCAACTCTAGGTGTGACAAAGGCTTAACATCCTGGATCTACAAGGAAGTGAAATGTACTGAAAAGAAGAAAACAAATAACCCCATTATAAAATGGACAAAAGATATGAACAGACACTTCACAAAAGAAAACATCCAAGTAGCCAACAAACACATGAATAAATGCTCAACCTCACTAATCATCAGGGAGATGCAAATCAA
>NW_007089001.1:933-27788 GCF_000164805.1 Carlito syrichta
ATACTGGGAAACTATGGGGGGGGAAGGGGATGGGATTAACAGTAGCAAATATCTGTCTGGGGATGGGAAAACACCTCTTATCAACAGGATGCTTGAATAAAACGTAATTGTACACCTAACCCTTAACTGTACCCCACAAAACCATTATAAAAAATATTGATTAATAAAAGAAAAGTAAAGGACCTGAACATTTACCATAATAGTGTAAGAAAGGGATTGGCAGTAGCAGGATACTGCCAGGGTGTGTGGGGGGGGGAACAAAACCTCCATAAGGATTACCTGATCTCACATCAGGTAAAATGGGAACACAAGGGAGGCCCAAACTTTACCTGTAAGATGACCACTTGTATGCCTAGTCCTGAATTGTACCCCACATCTTTAAAATTAAATAAATAAATAAATGAGCATTGAATCTTATCCAAACTAGTTCTAACCCAGCAGTTGGTATATTATGGGAATTATCTCTCATTATGTGCCTTTCTACAATGTATACGACATTATGTTTTAAAATGTGTGTTTTATAAAATAATACCACATTCATGAGCTACTTTACCAGCTTCTATACTTACAAATATAAATATTTTGGTTTTTTTTCATTTTGGAGATGTGGGGTACAATTCAGGACTGGGTATACAGATGGTCATCGTACAAAGTTTGGGCTTCCCTTTTTTAAAAAGAAATGTGTATGCTAAAAATAAAATGCTGTATATACTTGAAAAAATAAGCAAAGGACCAAGGTTGTAACTGTACTACACCTGAAGCAAACATCTATGCAAATGTGTTCTTGGCTTTCTTCCTGGCCTAATGGAAGCCTCCTGACTTTCTTTCGGCACGATCTTTCCCTGACAGAGCTGCCTTCTCTTTCTGTGCCATCTCTATGGCTGAATTTTGATGTCTCATGCCTCCTGTTTCTCCATGTATCTGAATGGCCATCTTCAGATCAGTTGTCCTCTGTGCTTGTCTCTGCTCTGCTACGTTCCCTTCATGCCATGCTTCCTGCTTTTGTTCCCCATTCCACACCTGTGTTGACCCTAAAAAGCACACAAGATTGTAGTGCCCTGTTAACACATACAAAACCTACACAGATCAGCCAGCCAAATCTGTCAGGAGACGTGTTTCTCCTCAATCGGCAGCAAGAACGGTATGGTACAGAACAGAGAATGTTGATATAAATTCTCATATTAAAAATTTGGAGTACCATTGTGGCCCAAGCTAACAGAATTCTGAAAATACATTAAAAATAAGCAGGCTTCAGAGAGTAACATTGTTCTGAAGACACATAATTTCCTGAAGTATACTCTCCTTTTTATGAGTTAAAGCATAAATTTCCATTTTTGCCAATTGTTCAGGATTATTGGGCCAGGATAACTGCTTTAAATAAACATTCATAATGTTTGCATTATTTTCTGTTTGGAGAGCTATTCTGATTCAAATATATGTCCTATAACTTTGCAAGGCATTGTTTTTATTATGACCACGTTTGTGTTTTTACTACAAAAGCTCATTGTTGGTGATCTATGGTATTTTTCTTGCCACAAAATTATTTGCTACATCTATCTAATCCTTTTGCCCTCTGTATAATATTTCAATTTAGAAAGGAATATCAATATGCAGTCTCTTGTGCTGAAACTACTTTTATAGTGAAAAGAATCAAATGGCATATTCAATCACAGTATTATTGTTATCAGTATATCTTAATACAATGGTGCATGTCCAAAAATGCTAAAGTTCTGAGAGGGGGAAGGGAGGTCATCCCCAGGGGATACATATATAGTGATTATCACTAGGTTCATGTTTTCAATTTACTCATTCCCTATGACTCATTTGCCCTTAGGATATGACTGTTGAAACAAAATTATTTCACTTATACTCCTGTTAATGGGAACAGTAATTCTAGCCAGCAGCCCTTTGTGTTCCAAAAGGGTACACCTCCTACCAATCATTCATAGGGTTTAGAAATGCCATGTAATTCAAATAAAATTCTCTTGTAAGGTAATGGAGCATGTGACCCTTTTATGATAAACTATAATTTGGGGGAGCATAATAAAATCGTTCTGTCATCTAGTGCTTCTGGAGGTAAAACAGAGATTAATATTAAAGCATCTTTCTCTATGTCTTTAATACTATACTACCTAGTAACACATCCTTTTGTTTTTTTGGCAATGATTTATAAGTGTTACAAACCTCTGCTATATTCAAGAAAAAACATTAGAATAATCCCCTTAATCTCTCTGAAATCTCTTGAGCATAATGTTCTTCAGAATTATTCTTTACCACAGTCAAACTAAAGAGTTCCCCCAAAAGAAGTTGAGGTAATCTCCCAATCCTTATTTTTCTATTTCTTTTGCTCCTATAAAGCAAATGCCAGAGGAGCAGTGCTAAGTGAAATAAGACATCTTTGAAGAGGCTTTCTTGTTGTCCCAACCCACCAGCCAAAAACAGAACACCTTTCTATGGGTCATGTAACCTGGTGACAGACAGGATCCTGAGTTCCTAAATCCAAGACCATCTGTCTGTCATGCCATGGCCAACAACTACCTCCAGCACCATGGACAGCTCACCTCCATCTTTTCCCAGAGATAAGGCAACACTTTCCAAGAAAACATGCCCTGGGTCCTGGTGCCATCGTGAACTGGGCGGAGCCAGCTGTGTGACTCGGGGTCTCTCTTGCCTTTTAGCACAGATCTGAACAACAGCCAGTAATTTTTCCCTTCCTTCTGGGCTCCACTGTGGTCCTACTATTACAGGTGCTACTCCAGGTGTGATGTGTGAACGATGGGCTCTTGTGTTCACGTTTGGAATGAATTTGCAAACAGACACACAGAAAAGCAGAATAAGCAAGTAGCTTTATTAAGCAAAAAACAGAACACACTCAAGAAGGGAGTGTAGGCAGAAACAGCCTACAGAAGGATTCTGCATACAACTATTGTTGAGCTATAACTTTTATTCTTAGGGTTGCTGAGGAGTGGATTTTGGGGTGGGTTTTTTTTTAAATGGATAGTCTTAGGGCTGAGCTGAGACTCTGTTACTCCTCCCTACGTCAGGCAGGGGAGTTTCAGGCCTTATTGGGTCATACCTGTACTGTCATGTCAGACCTGGCAGTGGGAGGGCCCCTGGGATAATTTTATGTGAATGGTATTGCAATGAAGGTAAAAGTAGGTTATGGTTATCTTAGATCAACCTTGGCTATTGATACGCCTGTTCCAGGGGATCTCTAAGCTAGCTCCTGCCTTGGTGGTCAGCTCTTGACCACAAGCATCATGGGTAGACAGACTATAGTGCTGTAGGTATATCTGATAAGAATCCAGGCATCCTGAGTAGAAAGGCTCCAATGATAAGAATGTAGCTGATCAGTTTGAAGTTTTCCTGCAGCAAGGCCACTTGCATGGTTTTGCACCAGCAGCTGCAGACATCAGTGAGCCTGGAACTTTTCCTGCAGCTCTGGAAGTTTTTCTGACTAACCTGCCTGCTCCATCACTACTTTTTTCCAAGGGTGCCTCCAGGTTGGGGGCATCCCCAGTACCAGTTTCCCAAGACAGAAACGAGTAGAAATAAAGAGCACATGACTTTAGCCCAGCCCTGATCACAGCAGAATCCATCCATCCACTTTCTGCCTCCTCTCCCATGTCAAATCTCAGCCCCTACCGTGACCACACCCTGCTTGACATTCCAAGTTTCAGATAACCTGACAACAAGAAGTGTTTCCTGACCCATCTTATCACAGTTTACCTCACCATGACTGCTATGTGGAGGGAAAAAGACAAGGGGGAGAAAAAGAAAGGAAGGAAAGAGAAAAAGAAGGGAGGAGGACGGGAAGAAGGCAAACAGACAGAAAGATATGGTTCCTGTTATCACTACTCCAATTAGAAGCTATAGTTCTTACTTTCCTTACACCCCCTTTGAGTGACTTTATGATTTGCCCCTTATCCTTAACTCTTCACAGAACAAGTGAGGGGCTGGGAAGAAGGTTGACCTCCTGCTGGTTGGGAGTGTGTGATGAGTCCCTTTCTGCCTCTGCACCCTCACGTAAGACCAGCCATCGGCCCCGTGCACCTTTCACTGGCTGGGACGGGGCTGTCTGGAACTCCACAAGGCAGTTTCTTCAGGGTCTAGAGTTAGTTTTCTTGTTTGCATGAGAGGGTCACTAGGACAAATCCGTGCAAACCTTTTTAGCTGCTTTCCTCTTGTCAAAACAAGATGGAAAATAGAAAAAGAAAAACATGTAAAATAAAAAAGATAATACTGAACGCCCAAGGCACACTAATTTGCCCAAAGCCTATATGTTTATTAAATTATACTTCAGGTAGAGTCCATCTTAGACCTTGAGGTTTCCAGAAATCATTCAGTCAAGATGTACTGAGAATTAAACTTAATGAGAGTTACTGAGGATAAAAGAAAAAGAGTCAGACACTTCTTCCTTAAGTCAGGGCTCAACCAAGGAAGTGGCATCTGTAGGAGAGGTGTGTATGTGTGTGCACGTGTGTGTGTGTGTGTGTGTGTGTGTGTGTGTGTGTGTGTGTGTGTGTATGATAAGTAACTGGTTTACCCAATTATGAGGGCAGGGAAACAAGTCTAAAGTCTGTAGGGTAGACATTCAGAAAGGGAAGAAATCCCAAGCTGGTTTCCATGGGTGCAGGCTGACATTCCTGTCCACAGGCAGCTGGGAAGGCAGGATCACTAGTAGGCGGGAACCCCAGAGGCACAACTCAGGTCTATTACTGTGCCATCAGGGGGAGAAAATCACACAGACTAGACCCCATGAACCAGAGGAGGGGGAGAGGAATTGCAGATCCAGCAGTTGTTTGGAGTATCTGCGCCCAGGGAAGCCATCTTTGACTGGACTCACCACATGATTAGGTCAAGCCCCCCCAGGAAACTCTTCTTATGTTTAATTTAAAGTCAATTGATGAGGGGCTTTAATATGCAAAATCCCTTCACTGTAGCATCTAAATTAGTGTTTGATTGAATACCCCGAGGACTACAATTCAACCTTGCCAAACAGACACATGGAAAAGCCATCATACCCACTGTCCCCTACAAGTAGTTAGGAAAACCTACCAGTCCACAAACATTTATTCTGCTGTGATTAAAGCCCTGGGACATGTACTAGACAAAGCTACCTTACTGCATAGAAGTTCGTATAAAGTAATAAAAAGTTGGGCAGTAGCAAGAATAGAAATACCCTCCAAAAAAAAACCAAAATTAATTACAAGGAGAGAAGGATTTAAAGCTAAGATAAAAACAGATTTTTAAAATTTTAATAGGATCCACTGGGGGAGAAAATCCCTGAAATCTAAGTTTTTTTTATTTTTAAAGGAAAGAAAGAGACATTCATGTTGGAATACCATCAAAGTCAGATGAATTTTGTTATATAATAGTACTCTCAGAGTACAGACCATGACTTAATTGATTTTCCTAATGAAGTTTTCTCAACATATAAAAATTTATAAACACACAAACATGGTAAAGGAAAAAATATACTTAAGAGTTCCTGAGGCCAGGAAGGGTGGTTCATGCCTGTAATCCTAGCACTTTGAGAGGCCGAGGCAGGAGAATTACTTGAGCCCAAGAGTTCAAGACCAGCCTGGGCAACATAACAAGACCCTGTGTCTGCAAGAAAGAAAAAAATCTAACCAGGCATGGCAGTGTACCTGTAGTCCTAGCTATTCGGGAGCCTGAGACAAAAGGATCGTCTGAGCCCAGGAGGTCAAGGCTGTGATGAACTGTGATCATGCCACTGCACTCCATTCTGGGCAACAGAGTGAGACCTCAACTTAAATAAATTTAAATTAATTAATAAATAATAAAAGGTATAAATGAAAAACAAAGTAATAAAGAGTGTATATATGTATATATATTTTAATTTTTATTATAAAGATGTGGGGTACAATTCAGGGTTAGGTATATAAACATTGATCATGCAGGTACCCTTGTTGATGAGGTATGCCTCTCCCTCCCCTAGCTGTTTCCCTCAACTGCCAATCCCACCTCCTCTCTCCTGACAGTTTCCTACTAATGCCAATTGCTTTTTCATAGCATTATAATTATTCAAGGTCCGCTTATGAGTGAGAACATATGGAACTCTGTTTTTTGTTTCTGTGATATATCACTGAGTATGATTGACTCCAAATTCATCCAAGTTGCTGCAAAGTCCATATATTTGTCCTTTATGGCTGCATACTATTCCATTGCGTATACATACCACATTTTTTTAATCTAGTCCAGCTTCAATGGGCAACATGATTGGTTCCATGTTTTTGCTATTGTGAATAGAGCTGCAACAAACATACGTGTGCAGGTATCTTTTTTGTAGAATAATTTGTGTTCCTCTGGGTATATTCCCAATAGGGGAATTGCTGGATCATATGGAAGGTCAATTTCTACTTCTTTCAGAAATCTCCACACTGTCTTCTAAAGAGGTTGCACTAGTTTACATTCCCACCAGCAGTGTAGAAGCATTCCTTTTTCTCCACATCCTCACCAGCATCTGCTGTTGTTGCAAGAATGGGTACACTCTTATGAATGCAGAACCCTCAGTGTTTAGCGGCATAACCCGCATAAAACTGGGTTTCCTAGCCGGGTTCGGTGGCTCAGCCTGTAATCCCACGCCTTTGGGAGGCTGAGGTGAGTGGATTGCCTGAGCCCGCGGGTTCGAGACCAGTCTGGGCAACTTGGCGAGACTTCATCTCTACAATAAACCAAAAATTAGCTGGGCGTGGTAGCGCATGCCTGTAGTTCCAGCTACTTGGAAGGCTGAGGCAGAAGGATCGCTGGAGCCCAGCAGGTCGAGGCTGCGGTGGCCGGGGGCGGCCACTGCACTCCAGTCTGGGCGGCAGAGTGAGACTCCAACTCAAAAAAAAAAAAACTGGGTTTCCTGGAGTTCAGTCTCAGCACCGTAATACATCCAAAGTCTCTCACCCATCAGCACCTAGTCATCACACTCTCTAGCTCCCCATATTTCTCTTCCCCTACTCCCCCATCTCTGTCCCTGAATCTCCTTGTCCTCCCTTTTCTTCCCTCAGCCTTTCTTGAACTCCTGGCCTCGGGTGATCCTCCTGCCTCAGTCTCCAAAAGTGCTGGGATACAGGCTTGAGCCACCACATGGGCTCTTGCTTCCCTCAGTCAGTTGCATAGTGGCTGCTAACACTCTCCTCTCTCCTTCCCAAATTCAGCACAAGGGAGACCCAGTCTCAGGCCAAGAGAACAAAGGACCCTCCTTCACGGAAGGCAAGAAAAGTAAGCGACTGCAAAAATTCATGACTTTATAGAATTTTCTCCTGCCAGAGCAGCACATCTCACAATGTATGTGCACATAATGAATCAGAACTAGCTCTTTCATTTCTCTGATGCAAAACAAAAGTCAGAAAAAAGATAAATATAATCATCCCGGGTGTCACGCTGAAAACCAAACAATATCTCTATTTGTTGAACTGCTCTTAAGGTTGTTTTGTGTGTGGGGGGGTTGTTTGTTTTATTTCTCTGGATGAAATGCCAGATATTTTGGGTGAAAAGAGATAAAGGTTTATTTTTATTTGATTAAGTCTAAAGTAATAGAAAAGTCATCTTATGGTTGGGAATGGCTTTGAGAGAGAAAGCGAATACAGAATGGATGCCCAGCGTTATTTGTACCTGAGACAAATACCAGATTTGTTCCAGCTGCCTCTCAATTATCCTAGGAGCTGACTGGGAGAGGTGTGAATTAGCCAGAATCTCCGCTTCTCACCAGCGGGCGCTGGGCCATGGCGCTGCAGGGCAGGGCTGCTGTGTGGAGGCTGAACCAGAGAAGGCAGCGCGCAAGCCCGTCCACCCTGCTTGCCTGTCACTCACTAATAGACTGAGTGTGAGATGCAGAAAAGAATTCTTAAGATTAGATGAGTAGATTTGGGGGGCATTTCAATTGCCTCCACTATTCCTGTCCCTCATTATTTTTCACATTCAAGCGTGGGCCACATATTCTGGCATGCAAATTAATCATTCAAATTCATTATCAAGCCTGAATTAACTGAAAAAAAAATAGATGGTCATAACATGAGTTAATATTTAGTGTAATAATTTCAACATTATAAGTCAAGGGAATAAGGCTCCATTGAAAATGTTAATATTTTTATTGTTGAGAGAATCAGGAAGACCCATTCTACTTATCCACTCAAGGTTTTTATTCCTAAGAGTGAATTGCCAAACCTTCCCTATTCATTTAAAACTTCATATTTAAAATGTCCAAAATACTTGTCAAAATCTTAAATGGCTGCCTTATTTAAGCACAAAATATGTCCACAGTCATGAAATACAAGAAATAAAACATCCTGAGAACTCCATTTAAAAAACAGGAAATGGAGAATAGATTAGAAATAGAAATAACGAAAGGTGTTTGCATACAGAAAAACTGGTGTCACAGTCTCACGATGCTGAGCACTTTCCTTACTGACCAACATATGCCCAAGTCAAATGCCTCACTCATGCACTCATTGATTCATTCAGTAAGTGTTTTCTGAGCCTCAACTCCAAGCCAGGCACTGTGCTGGGCACGGAGGATACAGAAGTCAAAGAAGACATGATCCCTGGTGAGCGTGTGAGAGGCCACAGGTTCAAGAACTGATGACAGCGAGGGTTTCGAGCGATGTGTTGCTAGAGGCTGGATAGGGAACATGGCCAAGTTCTTCTGTCAACAGTGCCTTGTTGAGTTAGTTATGAAGGAAATGGGGCCAATATGCCCACAGCTAATGCCCCGTGAGTTTGTGCAGACTCTAGTCTTCCACACAAGGCTGAAGCAAATGATCAGCCTTCCACAGACACCAGCTGAAGAAAAGACAGGAAAACAGCTACAGGAGACCTGCCTCAGACTTCCACTTCCGGTAACGGCAGGCTAGGAAATTCAGACCAACCCTCTTCTAACTCACTGCCAAGGCTACCCACAAACCAGTCTCAGTTACTGAACCAGACCACCCCAAGAGCAGGAAGTCTATCCAGAGGCGCACTCCACCCTCTAGTGAATCTTAGGGATTTATCCAATCAACCTGGCATCTCATCAATAAGGCACAGAGTCCAAGCACCTAAGTGGTCCTACATTGGCACCCCACCCCAAAGTCTTCCCAATGCCACTGATTCCTGCTCTTCAGTCATTCATTCATGCCTTCATTCAATAAGTATTTATTGAGCACTCAGTGTGTGCCAAGTGCCGTGGTGGTGCTGGGAACATAGATGTAAACAAAACTGAGATGGTGCGTGTCCTCATGGTACCTTCAGTCAAGCAGTTTCTTGACCTAGAGCGTCCGTCTTCAATCATAAGTCATTTGGTTCAACTTTATAACCATGTCTAGACAGCATTCTGTCCTAGAAGGAGGGAATCATTGGATTCCAGCCAAGCTTTCTCCCTTAAACAGTTGGGGCCAGGCAGTAATATGGAGCTGAGGGAGAAAGGAGGAAAAAATGGGGTCATTTTTTACTTTTAGCTATGAAGAAGCCTGTGTTGCCAAACCAGGAGAATAATCTGAAAACAAATCCAAATGCACATGGAATCCATAAGCCAAGTAGTTCAGACAAAAGTTAGGTCACCAAAACGGAGAAGTCTCCAATAACAAGTCACATGATGCCGGCTAAAGCCAAGAGTTAAGTCAAGTGCCCAAGTAGCAGAGGAGAAGGGGTTCTAAGCCAGCAAGGCAGGAAGACCAGGCCCCGCCGCTCACCAGCTGGTGAGTCTGGTCATGTTTCTTAATCTTTTCATACCTCAGCTTCCCCATCTGTAAAGTGGAAACAATAATAATACTTCTCTTACAATTACGAGCTGTTGTAAGGATTCAATGACTTCACGTTCTGAAATTATGGTAACGTCTATTAAATGTTAGTTCTCTTACTATTCCTCTCTCTGGAGAGGTCACAGAAACTTTCTAGAAGGCTTCTTGAGCTCAGTTTCAAGACACTTTTATCTTCTGCCCTACGGAGTACATATTGTATCTCCTATTCAAGGGGAGACAGTTAGAGCAGAATGAATTCTTTTAGTAAATGACATGGCTGATATGTAGCTTAAATCTTGAAGCAAAGTGACACAAAGAGGTCTTTGATAAACTATGAAATATTGCTAATGTCCATGGAGGATGACATGAAAGAGGATACTGAGAGGTAGGGAAGTTGGGGAGAATGGGAAAGGGTCTAAGACAGGAAGTTATCCCTGATGGAGTGAGGCAGAGGGGCTGGTGAGGGGAAATCCAACCGGAATCTCAGCCAGAGAGCCAGCTTTAGCTTTACTGGAATGGAATTGCTAATGGCTAATCTTCCTAAAGAGAGCCTTTTGCTTTTAGCTATGGGGATCCATCTATCTTTGAAACCAAATAAGGCCAAGTTGTGCCTCCAACTTTTTGCTGAGTCCATTCTCCTGCTTCTTGCTTCGTTCAACTCCATCAGGTCTCTTCCTCCATGAGGAATTTTCAGGCACTTGCTCCTGTCCTATGAATCTCTGGCTTTTGTCTCCCCCTCTGTGAACTGCTTTGTTATGGATCCAATTTTGTGGCTCCCAAACAAAATCTTCTCAGAGGTGTCCTGTGAAGAGGCCGCCACAAGGCTGCCTGGGATTTGAGAGCTTTCATTTCCTCCCCCTTAGAGCACTGCAATGATCAAGCACGGAGCCCAGAAAGGGGGCACAGGAGGCAGGAGAGAAGGTGCATTTAGTTGTCAGAGTTTGTGCTTGGTGGCGTGCCCTTCTAGCTGTGGCAATGGCAATCCCTTAGCTCTTTTCTGGGGTTATGGAACAAATTTTGACCTCATACCTTAATTGGCATACAAACATAAATTTACTGGCAAATAAGGCATGTTTTAAGGGGCAGTTGAGTTTTTACCTTATTCATGATACCTATTTGTATTATTTAAGGTGATTCAGTTCAATTGTGGTTTTGCAAATAGATGGAATAATTTCCGGAAAAGTAATAATAACAAATCAATGTCTTATTCCAGTATTATAATAGCATAAGCCTCTTTTGAAATGACTCCAGTTACATGTCAGAAAATCTAAACAAATGTGTAGTTAAAAATGATTGTTATACCTTAGGGACTTCGTTTATACAAGACAGATTAGCAAGATATGTGCCTCATTATGCATGAAAGTCATTTGTTTTTCCATGAACACAGCATCGCACAAGTTCTGGGGTTGCAATTCATAAAAAGAATGAACATGAAGACTGAGCACTGTTATGACATTAATCTTCATGAATATGGAAAGAAGTGAATTATTATCTTTCTCTTTATGAAGTGAAGAGAACTGTCGCAACAAATTTGAATCTTGTTGTGCGTTGGAAAGTGAGAGTTGGAAGAGCCTGGAGAGTTAGTCTAACCTCATCTAATTACCCAAAGAAAATTGTGAATCAGTGTTTTTAAGGGCCTTATCCACCTTTATGGGGTGAGTTAATAGCAAAGATGGCACAACTCTCCAGACTCCCTCAGTCAGGGCTCTTTTCACTGACCTGCAAGAGAAGCAAATATTCCCTTAATTCCAGTTTTTCTGAACATTTATGAGTCTTCCTTGTGTGTCTTTTTGATGCATGAGCTCCTAGGCTAAATATAAATATCTAACCCCTCCATTTTGAGTGCTTTCTTTTGAGCTAATCCACCTCTTGGTATTAATCTACTTCTTTACACTACATGAATGCTACTCTTTATAGGTTCTTGTCTCTGTTAAAGTTGTCTATAGTTATATCTGAGCATTTCAGTACAGATGCTTAACATTATGACCGTACAAGGAATGTTTTTGAGCTACTTAGCTTTGACTGTCTCCTCATATATTTAATACCTCTACTTAAAGGTCCATTGAAAATCCATTGGCATTCCATTAAATATAAGGAATTGTGGTTTCTGCGGTTATTAGGGTTCGTTTTGGAGAAGCAAGATTCCTTAGCAAAGAAATGGGAGCTATTTGAAGGAATTAAGGCAAGCAGTCATTTCCAAGAGGCTTATGTTGAAAAAGAGTTCATTATCAATGGAATCATTACTAATTATAAATATGTGCTCTACTAATGGCTACCAGATATATTCACTGGTTAAAATGATACACTAGTGGAAAGGCATTTGGAAATTAGAAATGAAATCAGAAGTCAGTGCTTCCATGTGAAGCACTTGTTCCCTACCAGGGAACACAGTAAAGGGAGAATAGAGCAATGAAGAGAACTCAACCTAGCTCCCAAGTCCAATTTTACCACCTACTGCTTGGGCCATCTTCAGCCTATGTCTTAATGCCCAGGTCTCAATTTCCTCCTCGTTGGTAAAAATGGATATAAACCCTATCTCAAGAGTCGTTGTAAGAATTAAAGTAGATAATACGCATAAACAGAGTGCCAACATCAGAACAGAAACTCGGTTTATCAACTTTTGACACATTCCAGCCCTCACACTCCCTAATCACTCTGCCTTGGTTCCCAATTTGAATAACAAGAGAACTGAAATGACTGGTTATAGGATAATGCACAGCAAGTATTCGGAGCATCTGACCCATTGCAAAAATGTTTCCATAGGAAAAAGTATTGCTGAAAGAAAATTACACAGCAAAAAGATCTTCCAAGACTTAAAGCAAGTGGAGGAGGCACAGGTGGTGGAATTAACTGGTAACTGTGCAAGAATTTGGGAAGAGAGTAGAGAGATGGGGGAGAGAGGTTTCCGGCATAGGCGGCTGAGTGAACAAAGGTACCTTGCACGGAGGGAGGCAAGGTGGAGGGTAGGTTGAGCAGAGTCTACGAGGAAAGGTAGCAATGGGTTTAGCTTTGGATAGTGATGGGTTGAGTTTTAGACTTGTTGGGTTTGGGTTTTGAGATTCTCAAATTATCTCCCCCTTCCTCCCCGCCATCGATAGTGGTCGCTAAAGAAATGCTTCAAACATGTGCATTCTTTTAAAATGACTAAATGTTCAAGAAACCCCTTTGTAAAGCAAAAAATTATTTGATAAAGCAGTGCCTTAACATCTCTGCCTTGTGAATTCCAATTTCAGTGCATCCGGTTTTCTTTCAAGGAAGGCGCTTCTGCACATATGTTCGTTATGATCATTAAGAATAAATTTTCTAATTCATTACTCAGGGAATGATGACTGCCAATTTTGAAACTTATTTGACTTGTACATCACAAGTCTCATCCCATTTATCATTGCAAAGTAAAGTTTTAGTCTTTGTTCAAAAAGAAAGACTTTGGTCTTTAGAAGCACTTTTTTAAATTGCGTATGAACTTTATTGAAAATTATCATATTGGATGCCATGGCTTTTAATATTAGTCAAAATTTTCAGGAACTTTGCCCCTCACCTAAAACCTCCTCTCTGCTCTACTCCTATGCCACCCCTGTCTCCCATTTCACCCCCCAACACACACATCAAACTTTAAAACCTTTGAAATATCTAATACTTCTTACTGTGGGGGAAGTGCCACTATAATTTATCAAACATATTAAGTCATGAAATAATGTATATGGGTTGAGTGGCAGTAGACTAGTTGATATAATGCTATGTTTTAAAAATATTAAAATTAAGTGTTAATTTCAGTTTTTCAGGATTTTTGTTTTGTTTTCATTTTTTTAAATGTTGGAGCCACAGCCTCACTCATCAGCAGAGAAATGCAAATCAAAACCACATTGAAATACCACCTAACTCCAGTAAGAATGGCCATCATTCATAAAACAAACAACAGATGCTGGCGAGGATGTGGAGAAAAAGGGACACTTCTACACTGTTGGTGGAAATGCAAACTAGTGCAACCTCTTTGGAAGACAGCGTGGCAATTTCTGAAAGAACTAGAAATTGGCCTTCCATATGACCCAGCAATTCTCCTATTGGGAATATACCCGGAGGAACTGAAATCATTCTACAAAAAAGATACCTGCACACATATGTTTGTTGCAGCTCTATTCACAATAGCAAAAACATGGAACCAACCATGTTGCCCATTGAAGCTGGACTGGATTTTAAAAATGTGGTACATATACACAATGGAATATTATACAGTCATAAAGAAGGACAAGTATATGAACTTCGCATTTGAAGTCGATCATACTCAGTGATCTATCACAGAAACAAAGAACAGAGTACCATATGTTCTCACTCATAAGCAGACCTTGAACAATTATAATACTATAAGAAAGCAACCAGCAGTATTGGGAAACTGTCAGGGGACTGGGGTGGGATTGGCAATTGAGGGAAACTGCTAGAGGAGGGAGGGGCATACCTCATCAACAAGGGTACCTGCATCATCAATGTTTGTATACCTAACCCTGAATTGTACCCCACATCTTTATAATAAAAAAATGAAATAAAATAAATGTTGGAGCCAATAAAAGAATTTAAAATTTCAAAGCATTTTTTTTTTATGTTTCAGGTGTGTACTTTTATTGAACTGGTCTCAAGTCAGTGTATAGGCAAGCCTTGGTTGCCTCCACACACTCCCAGGGAGAACAAAAACCTTTGTACATCTCAAGTTGGGGACAAAAAGGGGGGCCATGGTGACTCATCATTCAAAATAAAACAAAAAGTATTAAGGGGAAGATTTTAAACATTTGCATTACATAATTTACACAAAAGCAATGTTGTTTCCTCCCCTGTGTGGATCGGGAGAGAACTGGGCTACTCTCTAAAAGGACAGGCCAAGACAGGAAATGCATTTTTCTTTACTCTTCTTCCTAAATCTTAATACAATGATGAGAAAGTAGAAGCTAGGCTTTTGGAGAAATGCACACTTTAAGTCAAATTAACTTTGCCAACTTTGTCTTTTCAGAAACAGACTTCCTGGTTCCAGGTATTTGAGGTATCTCATAGTGTCAATCAAGCTTGCCTAGAGTAAAGGGAATTTACAAGGCCTAGGACATCATGCATGGGGCAAGGATTGTAAAAGTCATGAAACTTATAATTACAAAAGTTATAATCGCTCAGAGGGAGAGCAGGTGGGGATTCGATCTTCCAGTAAATTGGGCCCCCTCTACAGGGAAGCCAAGGATCCCCTGAAGCTGCCCACTGGGAATGCCTAGGAGATAAGGGGACTTGCACGCTGTGCCTCTCTCCTCCCTCTCCATCCATTCACTCTCACCCTGTCCTTACCCTAACACTCTCCTTAGAGAGCAGTGGGTGGCTTCAAAACATTTTTGTAGGCTCTTGTAAAACTTGTTCAGGCTTTAGGCTCTTGAAAAATGCTTATTCAAGCCAGGCTCGGTGGCTCAGCCTATAATCCCACGCCTTGGGAGGCTGAGGTGAGTGGATTGCCTGAGCCCACGGGTTCGAGACCCACCCGGGCAGGTGAGACCTCAACTCTACAATAAATCAAAAAATTAGCCGGGTGTGGTAGCGCGCACCTGTAATTCCGGCTACTCAGAAGGCTGAGGCGGAAGGATCGCCGGAGCCCAGCAGGTCAAGGCTGCGGTGACCGGGAGCGGCCACTGCACTCCAGTCTGGGTGACGGAGTGAGACTCCAACTCAAAAAAAAAAGAAAAAGAAAAATGCTTGTTCTTAAGCATTGTTTTTTTTTCTGTCAAGGATAAAACAGTCCCAACATCAAGCCCCCAATCAAAGAAAAAATAAGGTATTAATACTTTAAGAATATTTTTGCTGATTTTTTTCTCCTCTTACATCACAAAGCATTTATATCATTTTAAGTGTTTCTTATCATGGGCTCTTTTTTCCTCAGGCAGTAGCTGGCATGGACCACCAAGATGTTTGGGAGTTGTTGACTAGCTAGCTTGTCCTGGGGCGGGGGTGGGGGGTGAGGGGGGTGTCACCTCTTTTCTTACAGTGGCATTTACTGTTTACTCAGGCATGGTCTGGAGTAAGCTTATGCATCTCTGTCTTTTCATAAGACCTTTCAACAAACCCTTCAGGGCCATCCAAAGGTCCAAGTGAGGCCTAAGGTAGAGCGTGGTCATCCATGAATTTTGTGCCAATTTCTATAAATTTTGGAATGTGTTAACAGGAAAGGTATCACCAAAAACAAAATGTGATGATTGAAAATACCTGTTTCACCAAACTGTCCAATACGCAATATCAGATCTGTAAATATATCTTAGGTATTTTCCTCGACAGAAAACTACTAAGTTTCTTGAAGTTCGTAACCAATTTCAGAAGCTCTATCTCCCAGGGTTGAAAAGCCCAGGACGAGAAGGACTGCCAGTATTTCCCTCTGTTTCTCCTTCTTCGCCCAGTGCAGTCACTCTACTAATCCAGGTAACATTGGGAAAAAAGAGAACAAGAGGAAGAAGAGTGTAATCAGTGAGAAGGGGATTTAATGCAGTGAGAAAGAACATTTCTTCCTCACACCACGCATGCTCAAGTCTGCTTCCCTCCCCTGAGGAGACAACTTGAATTAAGACAGAAAGAAGCAAAAACCTATTTAGCCAGTAATTTGACAATATTCTCTGGACACCTTTTCTCAAATTTGAACAGCCACTTTCTTTTGACAATGAAAAAAAAATATCCCTTATAATATTAACTTTTCAAATAGCAAGGTTGTGTTGAATCTAATATGTTCATTTAAGATCTGCCTTTTGCTCGACCAGAGACAGTGTTAGAGAATTGATTTTTCTTAAAAAATACTCCAAAGTATGATAATTGCGATTTATTGATGGTGTCAATTATTTTAGTTCCTGTTTTGTAATTTTGTACACAGTTTTAAAGGCTCAAGAACTTACACGTGAAAGGGAGGAACTGATTTTAAAGCAAAGCTGGTTATTTATTTTCATAACAGATGAAATCAAAGGGTTTTTTTTCTTATTTAGGAAGAGGAATTCTGTGCCATGTTGGAGTTAATAAATAGAGTATTGATTTCCCCCTTTCGACTTTTGTAATGTGCTCTTGGAGCTGCCCTTTATGTATTTTAAATATACAAGTTTTGTGTTACATTTGGGGAAACATGCATACACAGAAAATATATCCTCCCAAATGAGTCTAGGCATTTCGGCTGCCAGAGATCTATTTCACACACATTAGTCTAGCAACAGTTCTACGGTGATGACCCTAAGAGGAAAGAGCTGAAATTGGGGGATTCTTCAATAACTCCTCAGCGAAAAAGACTGGTTTCAGTCAGATATAAATTTAACCTGATTTTTCATTAAAAACCCCAAAACATGTGGAGATGATCAAGATTGTACTCCTTGAGATGCTTTCCCATCTTCCCTCCTCCACTCCCCCGCCCCATCAAATTATTTGCACATTGCAAAATAATTAGCTATGGTAGCAGGGCGGGCAGACCCTGAAACTGACGTCTTCAATCTTCTTACCAATTCCATCTCTGAGATCAAAAATGTAAGATTACATATACACATAATTATAGTTACATAAGTATATATAGTCATAGTTTTGTATATAGTTATGTTATATATTATAATTAGAGAGAGAGAGAGAGGAGAAATTATTATATATTTGCACATTGTAAAATAATTTGCTGTGGTAGCAAGACAGGCAGGCATTGAAACTGATGGCCTCAATCTTCTTGCCAATTTCTTCTCTAAGGACAAAATTGTAAGATTATTTTGTGTGTGTGTACATATATATATATATATATGTACACACACATATATATAATAAGTATTCTAGATCATCTCCACGTTTTGGGGTTTTAATGAAAAATCAGGTTAAAATTATTTCTGGTTTGAAATCACTCTTTTTCATTGAGCAGTCATGGCTGAATCCCCCAATTTCAGCTCTTTCCCCTTACAGGAGTCACTGTTGAACTGTTGCTAGACTAATGTGTGTGAAACAGACCTCTGGTGACTGAAATACCTAGACTCATTTGGGAGGATATATTTTCTGTATATGTATGTTTCCCCATATATAAGGAGAGAAAAATAATTAACTGTAGTAGCAGGGCTGGCAGGCCCTGAAACTGACATCCTCAATCTTCTTACCAATTCCATCTCTTAGGACAAAAATGTAAGATGATACATACGTGTGTGTGTGTGTGTGTGTGTGTGTGTGTGTGTGTGTAGAGAAGAAATTTTTGCATATTTAAAATGAGCCTTTGTGAAGCAACAAAAGTCAAGTGTGATCTCTTTATATTAACTCCATCCAGAGTCCCCAACTTCTAACTTTATTCCTTCCTCTTTACCCTCTTCCCTTCCCCCAGCACTTAACACATCACCTAACAAAGTAAACACCAGCAGCAGGGCACAGTGCCTCATGCCTGTAATCCCAGCACTTTGGGAGGACAAGGCAGGACTGCTTGAGCCACAGAGTCTGAGATCACCACAGGTAACATAATGAGAATGCATCTCTACAAAAAAATCAAAAGTTTAGTTGGGCGTGGTGGTACACACCTGTAGTTTCAACTACTTGAAAGGAGGTCGAGGCTACAATGAGCCGTGATCATGCCATTGCATTCCACCTGGGTGACAGAGTAAGATCTCGACTCCAAAAAAAAAAAAAAATAGAAGCACCCAACAATATTTTTTGGAGAATTAACAGATATGCAAATTTCCTACAGGAGTGTTATCATCGCTCTGGGAAAATATCACAAAAGCATTTGAAGAAGGTAGGTGGAATAACTATTATGACCAGGAAACTTGATGAATGGTGACCCCCTCAGGAATCTCATTTATTCCACTCAGAGGCAATCAATCAAAATAGGATATTGGGAAACCCCTTTGGGTGTCCTCCCAGTGTGGGAGCTTTTCTGTCCTCTCAATAAATCCTGCTTTCTAAAAAAATTTTAAAAATAAAATAAGATAGGATATTATATGTAGTCTTCGCCTAACTTAAGAATAACAGTGTAGTTTATGACTAGGAGAAACTCCCAGACTAACAGATGTCACGCCTCATTCATCCGGCGACATCTGAGATGACTGATAATCCTGAAAGGAGCTTGCATGCTAGCAATCACTAATTCCAAGGCCAAAGTTCTCTGCCAAGATTATTCCCTTGGTAAGTGAAGTCTCATCACCAAGAAGAGACTTTGCTCTCCAGCAAAGCAGTCACAGAATGACAAACATCAGAATTCCTTTCATGAGGCTTAAAAATCTTTTCATTTTTATGTTCAAAATTAGCATAACTTATTAGGAAGAGGGACCCTGACATGGAAGGGAGGACATCTTTCCCAAACACCATTTTTCAGGTCTCACAGTGAAATATCTGAAACAAAAGCTCCACTTGATTTAACAGCAAACCTAATCCTAAAGCCGAGCCCTAGCCACGGCAACACACTCAGTTTATTCCCCAGAGAACGCCTTCACAAGGAGATTGGGAGGTCTCCTATTTGTCCGTCAGGGTGAAAGACAAATCACCAAGGTGTCACTTAAAGAAACATATTCATGCTTCTCAAATGCCTTCTAAAAGTCCCCTGTCAGGAAAACTACATGCATTCCAGTCGTGCTCATTTGATCTCCTTAAGCATCACAATATCATTAATCATCTCAGACTGTCAAGACAAAGAGCCGGAAAACATTTATATTCCAAAGTCTCTCAAATATCAAATAGATCTCAAACACAAAATTCACTCTGGCTATCAATTACCATTGGGTATTCAAGGTGACAAGTTCCGTTCCAGACTCTTAGCTTTGCCTTCCCACCATCAGGCTCAGAGGATTGCACCTGGAAGACAAAAAAAAAATCATCATACTCATGGAAATGATTGCTTGCCCCTGAGAACTGCAAGGCGTCTTTCAGGTGACAAGGAGAGAAACGTGCCACCCATTGCGACCATAGCTCCCTCCTGGGGAGACGTCCTGCATTCCTCTGAATGTGTACAAGTATCCCCACCGTTTTCCTCCTCACCAGCCAAATCTCCCTCTCCCCATGGCCTGCCCCACAAGAGTCACTCTTTGAGGTAGCTTTTCTGGTAACCAAGCATATAAGACATCACACTGCCAGGAAGGCAAGGTCAGGTGGACAAGCCAGAGAAAGGGTCTAGACAGCCAGCACAAAACAGTGGGTCTCTGCCGAGGGAGGAGCCCAAAAGGAAAGGACACGGTGTGGACTAAAGATAATCTTCACCTACTTTGCAACCTTTCCTGGAACGTGCAGCTCTGAGAGTTGGAAGGGTGATGAGAATGGCATCTGGAGTCTTCGGATGGGCACGTGGTAAACACAGAGGCTGCTGTCTTCCATGCGTCCACATCAGGGTTCCCTAACCATCACCCCAACCCAAATCTGAGCTATCTGAACTGCACACCTCTAGTACCCCACTCACAAATTCAAACCTGTATTACTTCTTATTTTATAATGTGACAGTTGAAAGGGTGAACTGAGGTAAGGTGGGCCAGTGCCATGGGAATCATGCAAAGATTTGCAAAGAAGAAGGAAGCTAAGTTTATGATCCACTTTCCACAAACAGAAAGGGGCCAACACTCACAGGCAAGTGTGGCCTTGAAGCCTGGGGAACTGTGTATATTTAAGACTCTTGAAGGGGAGTTTGGGCTAAGAAGAATGTCCAAAGTTGCAGTTTTTGATGCAGATCACAGAAGTCACATAAATAAGTCTCGTGTCTTGAAATCGCTGGTATCCCACGACTCTAGGGGGTGGGCTGGAGGCCGGTCATGGTGAACTGATGACAGTACATTAAGACCAGAAGAGACGCAGATGCCTTGAACAATTTGGGCTGCATACTTTCTAGCTGATTACAGTTTTTGCTTATTCCGGGAGTTCTGGTTCACAAAGTTTGATTAAACATGATACACGAATTAATACAAAGACATGAAAGAAAGCGTTGCCATTTAGAGACTAAGGGAACAGATACATTTCTGGGTGTTTGAAAGTTTTAGCAGAGCCCATTTCTTATCTAGGTCTGGAGGAGGCATTTCCAGGGACGTGCTGTATTTGGTGTGTCTCTTGCTTATCAGGGATCTCGGTGAAGATGGTTGTGTTCCCTTCAGTACCAGCATCAGTTACCTAATCCAAGGGCAGTGAAGGAGGGGACAAGGAAAAATGTTTACTTTTAAATTCAAACAGCTCCTACGTTCAACCCTACTCAGCTTAATACTAGTTTCTAAGTCTTTTCTAAATGACTATTTTAATATAACCAAAATGGCCTCTTTTTAGTCTATAACAATGTTTGTTTTTCTTTTTTCTTTTTTTTTTTAAAGATAGGGTCTCACTCTGTCACCCAGGCTACAGTGCAGTAGCTCGATCTTAGTTCACTGCATCCTTGAACTCTTAAGTTCAAGCAGTCCTCCCACTTCAGCCTCACAAGTAGCTAGGATGACAGGTGTGTGCCACCATACCTGGTGAATTTATTTTTGGTAGAAACAGGGTCTCACTCTGTTGCCCAGGCTGGTCTCAAACTCCAGACCTCAAGTGATCCTGCCACCTCAGCCTCCCAAAGTGCTGGGATTACAGGCATGAACCACCACCCCAGCCAGCTTTTTCATTTCTAAATACATTGTATTCCAAATAACCATGTGTTTTCTCACATTCTTACTTTTGTTGATTTTGTTTCTGCTGCCTCCAACCATATGCACTTAGCTAAGTAGTACCCATCATTCAAGTCCCAACTCTAACCTGTGTCTCTGTGAAGATTCTCATTAAAGGGTGACCTTTCCCCTTCAAGACCTTTATAGCTAGTCTACATAAATCATGGAGTGTGTGTGTGTGTGTGTGTGTGTGTGTGTGTGTGTGTGTGTGTGTGACTGCCCATCAAAACTGTAGAGAATTCCCCTGTCATCTAAATTCTGGATGCAGTTTGGCTGGACCAGCAGAGTGTAAGATATGCCCCACCTCAGTTCCAAGAAAAACCCAAGACAGGACATTCAGTATATGCCAGTACAAATTGCTAGCTCCACCCAATTGCAAGGAATTGTTTTCTAGAATCCTAATACTGCACCATCCTAAACAAAATTACTTTAACCTGGAACTAATGATACAGCAAATATTTTTTGCCAAAATTTAAATGAAGCTGCTTCTCTCTGGTTGCTTCTCCTTGGTTGAATTGCTTTCTCTCAGTTTTATATGCCAACTCAACTATTTTCTCTTTCATTCATGAAACCAGAGCTTAAGGAAGATGATTTTCTATCATTTTCCTTAAAAATTCACTTCAGGCTTATATGTAATCAAATGAAAATAATTAAATATCACTTCCATAACACAGCACTTTTGGATAGCAAGATAAATGACTTTTTAAACGTTTCTGATTCATACATCTCTAAGAAATTAGGTGTTCCCTAATCTATTATATGACTGATGTGTATAATGTTTACCTTCCAAAATCAAAATAAGGTAAACAGTATATTAGCTCACTATTTATAGTCACATTGGCCAGGTAATTAAATTAGCTTTTTACTTTAAAAAAATTTTTCTTTTCAAAGTCTTTGATTCCTACTACCATGCTCTTTAATGGTTATGTGTTTTCACTGACAATATTAACCTGAAAAGGAAGCAAACGAAATGTTAAAGCTTTAAAAATAAAAGATGATCATATAAAAAAATAATATAAACTACATTAAGAACAAGGGGCTCCATGATACCAACCTTTTCTATAGAAAAGAGCAGCACTTTCATGGGTTAATGTACATCCATAGAAAAGTTTATAAAAGGTTTAAACACAATCATCATAAAATAAACTCAGATTTTTAAAAGAGCTTGTGTTAAATAAACTCTCATAAACCCTCCTCACTTGTGTAGGGTCATATAAATGTTACCACTTAAATGTTGCAGATGAATTTCTTATACTTTGGGTAGTGAATAATGTTAGTTCTAATGAGGAGCAAAAGGATTTACATTCATTGAGCACTGACTGGAGCTTGTCAGTCACATTTAACATGGTATCTCACTGCATAACCACATGCAATGAATATTTTACTCTTCATTTTACAGATTAAAAAACTGAGGATCAGAGGAACTTTCTTAAGTGGCTGAAGTGAAGTTTATATTTAGTCTTACCCTAAAGGCTACGACCTTTTCACCATTCCATGTGGTCTCCCTAAATTGAGCCTCTCTTGTCAACAAGTCTGTGAGGACAGAAATAATGTGATACCCAGCAGGGGGCAAGGAGAAGACAGAAGATAATCAGTGCCTCCTCTGGAGACTTAGTTCACAAAAGCCCTGGGGAGATTGCTACCCAATCATGAAGCCCTATATAAAAACTTACAAATTATTCAGTTTGCCATAGACTTGCAGTCACAAAATGACTCAAAGTACTTCTTCATCCACCCATATATTATGTGATGAGCTCTCAGGTATTTTCCAGAAGATGAGTCCACTCAAAACAACTAGTAAAAACCACCTAAAATATAAAATAAGTCTCCGCTGAGGGTGAGAGATGATCATCCTCCCTGTGAAGGCAAAGCAGACACTAATGTGGAAAGACACATAAAGGAATCATTTCTCTATGGCGCATGCTTGTTCTTTTGCCCAAAAACCAATAGAAAGGGAAGACATAAAGAAGAGCCATGATCCCAGAACAAAGGGCATTTCTGTCAGCACCATCAGACACTTGTTTCAATGGGCCTTTTCCTTCTTCAGTCCCTGTCTCCAATCTCTGAAGCAGTTGCCAAGAGCGAGGCCCTGTACTACGCACTAGAGATTTGGAGTTGACTCAGAAATAATCCTGGCCATCCAAGAGCTTACCGTCTAATAAGGAAGATGAGACAATTATACTAATCACCACAATTGTAGGTAAAACATCATACGTGTCAGAGAGATATGTAAGTGTTGGAAGGCAACCATGATGACCCCATGGCAGCCACTTGGGAGAGGTCAAGGGATAGGATGTCCACAGTGGAGGTGGGCACCATAAAAGGCAGCATAGGGCTGGTGTCTCCCAGATCTGGCATGTGGTATCCTGGACTGCCTGTTGCGACATGGCTGCGATACAGTGGATGAACTCCATGCTGTGGAGGGCCTAGCACATGGCAGAGGATTCTGAATGTAATGTAACCTTTGAAAGAGCCGTTTCTGTAGAGAGGAAAGGTCTAAAATTAAACTCCAAAGTGTGATTTGCATTTACAAATACAGTGACCAATCCTCCCACTCTTTCCTTTCCTCTTGTCAGCTGCTGTCAACATCTGAAGCTTCATCCAACACCTTGAAGGTCATTTCCTTATTCCTCCCCACCCCCTGGAAGAATTAATTATGATACATTCAAAGGGAAATAAACAGAGCAATGATGAGAAAGGAGAGTGATATCAGGAAGTGTCAGTAGCAGGAGATTGGCCAAGGGAAGTGATCAATGGATCTTGAGGATGAGAAGGAGAAATCTGTCCATCCAGCCATGTCCCTAACCCCACCCTGACAGCCCCCTTCCCCTGGAGAAAGTGAGGGTTGACCAGTAAGAGAAAAGGAGGTTTCAGGTTTCTTAGGAATTCAATGGATTCACAGACAATTAAGCACAACAGCTAAACACATTCATTTGGAGTCAGACAGACACCAGTTTGAACGTATACTTACTGACTGTGTGCATCTCAGCAAGTCACAACCTCTCTCATCCTCAATTTTCTTGCCTGTAAAATGACGGTACTAATATTGCCTCCCTTGCAGGGTTAATGAGTAGAAGAAATGAGATGACTCAAGTAAACAGGCTTACTTAGCCCAGTGGGCCCTAGAGAGAACTCTATGATCACCTAGAACTTTAGAGAGAAACAGTAGTCAGCTACCTTGTTCTCTACTGCATTCCAAGAATGTAAGACACAAGCCCTCCCAATCCATCTGTGTGTGTGTGTGTGTGTGTGTGTGTGTGTGTGTGTGTGTGTGTGTGTGTATAAGTAGAAAATTTTCATTCTCAAGTTGTTCGTTGTTTTCATATAAGAAAAAATATTCTGTGAAAAAGTGCTCAGCCTCACTCATCATCAGAGAAATGCAAATCAAAACCACACTGAGATACCACCTCACCCCAGCAAGAATGACCCTCGTGAATAAAACAAACAACAACAGATGCTGGTGAGGATGTGGAGAGAAAGGAATGCTTCTGCACTGCTGGTGGGAATGCAAACTAGTGTGACCTCTTTGGAAGACAGTGTGGAGATTTCTGAAGAACTAGAAATTGACCTTCCATATGACCCAGTCATCCCCCTATTGAGAATATACCCGAAGGAACTCAAATCATTCTATCAAAAAGATATCTGTACACGCATGTTTTTTTGCAGCTCTAGTCACAATAGCAAAAACATGGAACCAACCATGCTGCGCATCAAAGCTGGACTGGATAAAAAAATATGTGGTACATATACACAATGGAATATTATGCCATCATAAAGAAGGACAAACACATGGACTTTGCAGCAACTTGGATGGATTTAGAATCAATCATCCTCAGTGATCTATCACAGAAACAAAGAACAGAGTACCATATGTTCTCACTCATAAGCGATTCTTGAACAATGATCACAATACTATAAGGAAGGGATTGGCAGCAGTGGGAAACTGCCAGGGGAAGAGGGGAGGGACTGCTAGTTGAGGGAAACTGCCAGGGGAGGGAGGGGCACACCTCATCATCAAGGGTACCTGCATCACCAATGTTTGTATACCTAACCCTGAATTATACCCCACATCTTTAAAATAAAAAAATTAATCAAAGACACACACACACACACACACACACACAAAGAAAAGAAAAAATATTCCCCAGAGCCACAAGCACCTTAGTGCCATTCTAGGGGAAGAGTTAGGAATCAGGTCACTACTTATGTAGGAAGGGGAGAGTAGAAAGAAATAACACTGTTTTTGTGGAAAATTGGCATCCAAAGCACAGGACTGGAAAAGGCTAAGTTGGTTGAAGTTAGATTCTCAGGATCTGAGAAGCAGATATGTACCAGGAGAGAGGTGTTTTGATCACCCACGTATTCACACACAGGCCAAACACCCAGCCCACATCCATCCCATCATATTATTTGGAGCACCCAGGAGATGTTGTGGGTCCGAGATCTCCAGGATGCACAAAGGCTGGAGAACACTAGCAAAAATGTATGAGAAAACGTATGGAGAGACCAGGAGTTACAGGAGTGGTTTGCTAGAGAGCCAAGGCCACATTGGAGGATCAGAGCTGGGCCTCCCCCTGGGAAGAGGGCACAACTCTGTTTAGAACAAACAAAGACCGTGTGTTTCTTGAACCTGCTCCCATGATGGATGCTCCAGGACATTTGAGTGAAGTCAACACACGGGGTCCCAAAAGCATCTGACCCTGGCTTGAAGCACTCAGCACCTAGAATAAGAATCCCATTCGGTTTTGCCTTTTTTTTGAAAGTCCTCAGAGCTAAAGTAATCGAGAAAGCTTAAACACCCAAGAATGACCACCCATGGGCTACCCTACAGAAATAGTTTCACTTAGTCAAAGAGCCAAAATGCAAATGGTCATTCACAAGCATTGCACCCAAGAGCCTGGTGTTTGACTGAACGCCACCTTTTTCAAGAAACTTTATCTGTGTATAGAAGAGCTTTACTCTTGTTTACATGAGGCATTTTTTTTAAACAAACATTTTGTATTATAAAATTGTGGGGTGTAGTTAAGGGTTAGGTATATAAATGTGCATCGTTCAGGCACCCTTGTTAATAAGGGGTATCTCCCCATCCCCAGACAGATATTGACTACCATTAGTCCCAACTCCCTTCCCCTCCCTACCCCCCCATAGTTTCCCACCAATGTCTTTTTTTTTTTAATTATTATGGTAGATGTTCAAAGTCCACTATATGAGTGAGAACATGTGATACTCATATCTTTGTTTCTGTGAGAGATCACTCAGTATTATAGACTCTAGTTCCATCAAGGTTGCTGCGAAATTCATGATTTTGTTCTTTTTTACGGCTGCGTAGTTTTCAATCGTGTATATGTACCACATTTTTTAAATCCAGTCCTCTTTCGATGAACAGCATGATTGCTTCCAGGTTCTTGCTATTGTGAACAATGCTGCGATAAACATTCATGGGCAGGTATCTTTTTGATAGAGTGATTTGAGTTCTTCAGGGTATATTCCCAGTAGGGAGATTGCAGGGTCATAT
>NW_007089002.1:0-394 GCF_000164805.1 Carlito syrichta
CCTCAGCCTCCCAAAGGCGCGGGATGACAGGCTGAGCCACCGAGCCTGGTTGAAACGGAATTTTTAAACCCTTTGACTTCCACTCTTTCTCTAAGTTCAGTCACAGGAACTAGTCCTTCCTAGTTTGCAATGGGTGAAATATTGGGGCCTGAGAAATACTTCAACTTCTAGACAGAGTTGTATTTTTATCAAAATGGAAATCAATTTCATTGATAAAAGTCTGGTCCCCCCAAAATGAAATTGAAACGAAACCTGAAGCCGGACTCGGTGGCTCAGCCTGTAATCTCAGCACTTTGGGAGGCCAAGGTGAGTGGATTGCCTGAGCCCATGAGTTCGAGACCCACCTGGGCAACTTGGTGAGACCTCATCTCTACAATAAATCAAAAACAAAAAA
>NW_007089003.1:0-718 GCF_000164805.1 Carlito syrichta
AAGTGCTGGGATTACAGGCTGAGCCACCAAGCCTGGCCTGTTTTTTTTGTTTGTTTGTTTTTATAGAGATGACATCTTGCTATGATGTCTTGAACTCCTGGGCCCAAGCCATCCTTCCGCCTCGGCCTCCCAAAGTGCTGGGATTACAGGCACGAGCCACCGTGCCTCGGCCCTTTTCCGTCTCCCCAATGGCTTAGAAGCCAGGACGGTGACTGAGTCCAGCCTCTGCTTAATCCCTTTCCTGGCTGCCCAGTGCCCAGGATAAAGCCCCCAACTGCCCCTCCCGGAGCCCCCACCCCCACCACCTGCTCTGACCCATCTCCCTGGGCAGCCAGGCCTCCTGTCTCTGGAATTCCAGAAGCGGCCTCGCAGGGCCAGCTTACTGCCCTTCCTAGACGCCCCCTCCCATCTCTGCGGTCTGCGTTCCCACTTCCTCCCGAATTTCCTTTTGCCCTGACCGCTCCCTCTGATCGGCCTGAGCAAAGGCCGCCAGTGATGGTCGCAACACCACAGCCCACGGCGGTCTTCTGGCCTCACCCCTCCCTCCCTGAACCATGACTGCAGCCCCCCAACCCTGTCCACCCCTCTCTGGGGCCTTCGGGCCGTCCTGACCCGAGCCGCTGGGGCGTGCCCCACCACCACGCCAGCCCTGGCCTCCACCCGCCCGCCGGCTGGCATTCCCTGGATGTGGGTTCTGCGCCGAAGGGGATGCCTGCCG
>NW_007089004.1:0-534 GCF_000164805.1 Carlito syrichta
ATGGAGAGGAATGGAAGGGAATGGAGAAGAATGGAATGGAGAGGAATGGAGTGCAGTGGAATGGAGAGGAATGGAACAGAATGGAATGGAAGGATAGCAGTGGAATTAAATGGAATGAAGAGGACAAGAATGAAGTGAAACGGAATGGAAAGAAATATAATGGAGACGAATGGAGAGGAATGGAATGGAAAGGAAAGGAATGGAATGGAATGGAATGGAATGGAAGGGAAGGGAATGGAATGGAATGGATTGGAGTGGAATAGAAGGAATATAGTGGATAGAAAAGAATGGAATGGAGAGGAATGGAGAGGAATGGAATGGAGTGGAATGGAGAGGAATGGAATGCAAAAGAGTGGAATGGAGTGGAATGGTGTGGATAGAAATGTAATGGAATGGAATATAATCGAGTTAATGTAATGTAATGGAATTTGATGGAATTAATGTAATGGAAATGAGTGGAGAGGAATGGAATGGAGAGGAGTGTAATGGAATGGAATGGAATGGATTGCAATGGAGAGGAATAGAATGGAATGG
>NW_007089005.1:0-353 GCF_000164805.1 Carlito syrichta
AATCATGTCATCTGCAAAGGGAGATAACTTGACTTCCTCTTTTCCTATTTGGATACCCCTAGTTGCCTTCTCTTCTCTGATTGCTCTAGCCAGGATTTCCAATACTATATTGAACAGGAGAGGTGAGAATGGGCATCCTTGTCTTGTTCCAGTTTTCAGGGAAAATGGTCCAATTGTTGTCCATTTAAGAGTATGCTGGCTGTGGGTTTCCTGTAGATAGCTTTTACTATTTTGAGGTATGTTACACATATGCCTAGATGTTTGAGGGTTTTTATCAAGAAGGGGTGCTGGATTTCATCAAAAACTTTTTCTGCATCTAATGATATAATCATGTGGTTTTTGTTTTGACATCT
>NW_007089006.1:0-322 GCF_000164805.1 Carlito syrichta
CATCACAAATGATCTCTGTATATTCATGACGATCCCAACTCCATACACAAATGAAAGTTATTTTTTTTTCCTTTTTTCTCTTTTTCTGTCAGTTGCCCAGGCTGAAGGCTAATGGCTCAATCCCTGCCACCACTGCCTCAGCCTGCCGGGGAACCTTTCCCTGACCTTTCTAGTAGACAAACTGACAGGCGCACTCCACCACACCCTGCTCATTTGGGATGGAGGGTAGAGACAAGTTTTGCCAAAGTGCCCAGGCTTGTATCAGCCCTTGGACTCGAGCCAACCAGAGGCCTCAGCTTCCAAAAGCACTGGGATGATGAGG
>NW_007089007.1:0-413 GCF_000164805.1 Carlito syrichta
GAGCAGTGTGGGTAACGGCTGTCAGGACCACACCCTGTGTGGGCAAGGCAGGAGGCTGCCTGAACACAGGGTTCAGAGACCAGGCCAGGCAAAGTGGGCTGACCTCATCTTGGTGAGAGGTCCCCAAAGTCGAGCCATGCATGGTGGTCCCCAGAATCCCAGGCACTCAGGGACCTAGGTGGGAGGACCTCCTGAGCCCCATAGGTCAAAACCTTGGGAGTCATGATTGTTCTGCTGTGCCTCATCCCCAGAACTTGTGGGCTCAGGCCATCCTCTTGCCACAGGCACCAGTTCACTGGGATGACTGGTGTGAGCTGCCACACCTGGCATCCACACCTCACTCAGGGCGTGAGGTCTAGGCCCACTATCTTCTGATGACCCAGTAGCATGGATAGGGGGGCCAGATTCGCCTG
>NW_007089008.1:0-437 GCF_000164805.1 Carlito syrichta
GAACTACAGGCGCGTGCTATCACACCTGGCTAATTTTTTGATTTATTGTAGAGATGAGGTCTCTCCAAGTTGCCCATGCGGGTCTCGAGCCCATGGGCTCAGGCAATCCACTCACCTCAGCCTCCCAAGGCGCAGGATTACAGGCTGAGCCACCGAGCCCAGCTTAGTCTTAGTTTTTAGTTCAATGCCCAATGTAAGGACTGTGAAGACAATAGTCCTTGAGTTCCTGCACATTGAGGACAGTTTGTCCAAATCCTTTGAAGTTGAAAGATGGTTTTGTTTGGTATAAATTTCTAGGCTCACATTTTCTTTCCTAGTGTATGTTAAGTGCTACTTTACTTTATTCTGGCATAAAGGGTTGGTATCAATTCTGATGATTATCTAATTTTGTTACTCTTTTTTTTTTTTTTTTGAGTTGGAGTCTCACTCTGTCACCC
>NW_007089009.1:0-378 GCF_000164805.1 Carlito syrichta
CCATGCTGTCCATCAAAAGAGGACTGGATTAAAATAATGTGGTACATATACACGATGGAATACTATGCAGCCATAAAAAGGAACAAAATTATGAATTTTGCAGCAAGCTGGATGGAGCTACAGTCTATAATACTAAGTGACCTCTCACAGAAACAAAGATCTGAGTTTCACATGTTCTCACTCATATAGTGAACCTTGATCATCCAATGCACTACTGTAAGAAAATGACAGTGCTGGGAAACAATGGGGGGATGGGACTAATGGTAGTAAACATCGGTCTGGAGATGGGGGGACACCTGTAATCAACAAGGGGGCCTGAATGAAGCATATTTGTATACCTAACCCTTAACTGTACACCACAATATCAAAATAAAAAAT
>NW_007089010.1:0-354 GCF_000164805.1 Carlito syrichta
TCCCGACCACCGCAGCCTCGACCTGCTGGGCTCTGGCGATCCTTCTGCCTCAGCCTTCCAAGTAGCCGGAACCACAGGTGCTTGCTACCACACCCGGTTAATTTTTTGGGATTTATTGTAGAGACAAGCTCTCACCAAGTTGCCCGGGCGGATCTTGAACCCACGACTCAGGCAATCCACTCACCTGGGCCTCCCAAAGTTCTGGGATGACAGATTGAGCCACTGAGCTTTTTTTTTTTTGAGTTGGAGTCTCACTCTGTCGCTCAGACTGGAGTGCATTTGCTGCTCCCGGCTACTGCAGCCTCGACCTGCTGGGCTCCGGCAATCCTTCCGCCTCAGCCTTCTAAGTAGCTG
>NW_007089011.1:0-1215 GCF_000164805.1 Carlito syrichta
CAACCCCCTCAGGTCCCCTCCTCGTTTGGGTGTTTCTTGGTCCTCTCAATAAAGACTGCTTAAAGAAAAAAAAAGACTCCATCGTTTAGAATATTCTTGAATTGTCACTTGTCCCTGTAGAAATTTTTGGATACGTGTGATCACATGCTTATCTATACTTCTTGGGATTGAAATCCATCTTGCTTACAGCATATGGCAGAGCACTGTAAACAAGTGCTTGAAACCTAAGGATTGCTCAGTAGTCAAGGTCCCTCCAATTATGATTTTAAAGTTCTGAGTCTGTCATAAATGACAATTTGATATGCTTGTTTTCCTGAATTTATTTGCCTCTTTTAATGTAAAATTAGCCTTTTAGTCAATCTACAGATTCAATGAAATAACCATTAAGTTGACATTATTCTTCCCAGTCGTGGAAATTACAATAAAGAATTCAAATGAAACCATAAACAATCATGAATAGCCAAAAGAATCTTACAAAAAGAAACAAAGCAGGAGCTATGGCAGTTCTAGACTTCTCACTTTACTATACGTTTACAGTAATCAGCAAAGACTTGTACTGATACAAGAATAGGTCCATAGGACAATGGATCAGGGCAGAGAATGAAAGCCACTTTATTATAGTTCTTATTTAATAAGAACTCATCTTTATTAAAACCTCCACGACCATAGGATAATGGACAACATATTCAATAACTGGTGTTGGGAAAAGGCTGACAACATGCACAAGATGAAAACAGGACCACTATTTATCACCATACACATTATCTATAAATGGATCAAAGACCTAAACGTAAAACAGCAACTTATAATAATCTTAGAAAACGCAGGAGATACCATTAGAGAAACTGGAACCGGAAAATAACTCCTCTTCAGAACTCTAAATACCCATGCCTTAAGAAGTAAGTTAGATAAGTGGGATCTCATCAAGTTAATGTACTTCTGCAAAATAAAAGAAACCATCAGAAGAGCAAGGATACAGCCAACGAAATACGAAAAACGATTATCCACCTGTACACCTGTAAAAGGCATAATATCTAGGATCTACAAGAAACTCAAATACTCAGAAAAATCAGACAAACATTTCTTTTGAAAAGTGTGCAAAATACATGATTGGACACTTTACATTAGAAGAGATACTGGCAGCCAGCAGACACATGAAATTTGCTCAGCCTCAGTCATCATCAAACAAATGCAAATGAAACCACTTTGAAATAC
>NW_007089012.1:0-436 GCF_000164805.1 Carlito syrichta
CATGATTGCTGCCATGGTGGGGCTTCTTTGTGTCACATAGGTTAGCCCTGGGGGGGAGTGATTCTTGCAAGAGACTTGTTAGACATTTGCAATTCACACATTCCTTGACCAGAGGTGGGGTGGTCATTTGGGCTGTCCTGATCTTGTATCTGAAGGAGATTTGCCTAGGGGGGAAGGGATAAGCTGCTGCTTGTTCTGTAGTAGAATGTCTGAATGCTTGCGAATGGTTACACTGAGGCAAAAAGACTAAGAATAAGCTAAGTTTCTTCTAGGTTTCTCTTTCTTTCTTTTTTTTTTTTGAGTTGGAGTCTCACTCTGTTGCTCAGACTGGAGTGCAGTGGCCACTCCTGGCCACCACAGCCTCGCCTGCTGGGTGCCAGCAATCCTTCCACCTCAGCCTTCCAAGTAGCTGGAACTACAGGCATGCACTACCACA
>NW_007089013.1:0-414 GCF_000164805.1 Carlito syrichta
AAAAAAAAAAAAAAAAAGAAATCATCTTAAGGCTTACGTCTGTAATCCCAGCATTTTGGGAGGCTGAGGCAGGAGGATTGTTTGAGCTCAGAAGTTTGAAACCAGCCTAGGCAACAATAATCAAACCTCTTTCTTTTTTTAAAATTTTTTTTGAGTTGGAGTCTCACTCCGTCGCCCAGATTGGAGTGTAGTGGCCGCTCCCGGCCACTGCAGCCTCAACATGCTGGGCTCCGGCGAGCCTTCCGCCTCAGCCTTCCAAGTATCTGGAACTACAGGTGTGCACTACCATGCCCGGCTGATTTTTGATTTATTGTAGAGATGAGGTCTCACCAAGTTGCCCGGGCGGGTCTGGAACCCGCGGGTTCAGGCAATCCACTCACCTCAGCCTCCCAAAGGCACAGGATTACAGGTTGA
>NW_007089014.1:0-433 GCF_000164805.1 Carlito syrichta
CCAGCCACTACACTCCAGTCTGGGTGACAGAGTGAGACTCCAACTCAAAAAAACCCAAAAAACAAAAAACAACCAAAAGACAAAACAGAAGGTCTATTTCTAGTTCTTTGAGAAATCATCACACTATCTTCCAAAGAGGCTGCACTGGTTTGCATTCCAACCAGCAGTGCGGAAGCATTCATTTTTCTCCACATCCTCACCAGCATCTTTTGTTGTTTGATTAATGATGGCAATTCTTTACTGTGGCTAGGTGGTATCTCAATGTGATTTTGAGTTGCATTTCTCTGATGATGAGTGAGGGTGAGCACTATTTCATGTGTTTGTTGGTTGCCCGTATATCTTCTTCTGAGAAGTGTCTATTCATGTCTTTTGCCCATTTTTTTTTTTTTTGAGTTGGAGTCTCACTGTGTCGCCCAGACTGGAGTGCAGTGGC
>NW_007089015.1:0-368 GCF_000164805.1 Carlito syrichta
CTCAGCCTCCCAAGGCGCGGGATTACAGGCTGAGCCACCGAGCCCGGCTGGAAATTAAATTTTAATAAAATCTAATTTATCTATTTTTTTCTGCTGATGCCTATGCTTTTGGTGTTATATTTAAGGAGCCATTCCCAAATCCAAGTCATAAACATTTTCTACATTTTTTTCTAAGAGTTTTGTAAGTTTTAGCTTTTTTTTTTTGCATTGGAGTCTTACTCTATCACCCAGACTGGAGTACAGTGGCATGCTCACAGCCACCCCAGTGTCAACCTGCTGGGCTTAGGCAATCCTTCCACCTCAGCCTTCCAGGTAACTGGAACTACAGGCACACACTACCATGCCTGGCTAATTTTTTTTTTTTTTTT
>NW_007089016.1:0-422 GCF_000164805.1 Carlito syrichta
AATCCACTCACTCAGCCTCCCAAAGGCACGGGATTACAGGCTGAGCCACTGAGCCCGGCTACAACCAACTCTTAAAATGTGTGAGAAAAGCCAGGCACGGCGGCGTATGACCGTCATCCCAGCACTTTGGGAGGCCGAGACAGGAGGATCGCTTGAGCGCAGGAGTTCGAGACCAGCCTGGGCAACATCGCAAGAACTCATCTCTACAAAAATAAAAAAACATAAGCCAGGTGTGGTGGCACATGCCTGTGGTCCCAGCTACTCGGGAGGCTGAGGTGGAAGGATCGCCTGAGCCTGGGAGTTTGAAACTGCAGTGAGCTGGGATCATGCCACTGTGCTCCAACCTGGGAGACAGAGTGAGACCCCAACACAAACACACACACACACACACACACACACACACACACACACACACACACACA
>NW_007089017.1:0-391 GCF_000164805.1 Carlito syrichta
CGCCAGAGCCCAGCAGGTCGAGGCTGTGGTGGCCGAGACCAGCCACTGCACTCCAGTCTGAGCGACAGAATGAGACTCCAACTCAAAAACTAACATAAAATAAAATAAACAAACAGCCGGGTGCAGTGGCTCATGCCTGTAATCTCAGCCCTTTGGGAGACTGAGGCAAGAGGATTGTATGAGTCCAAGGGTTCAAGATCAACACGGGCAACTTGGTGAGCCCTCGTCTCTACAATAAATGAAAAAAATTAGACCAGGCTCAGAGGCTCAGTCTGTAATCCCAGCACTTTGGAAGGCCAAAGCAAGTGGATTGCCTGAGCCTGCGGGTTCAAGACCAGCCCGGGCAACTTGGTGAGACCTCGTCTCTACAATAAATCAAAAATTAGCTGGG
>NW_007089018.1:0-352 GCF_000164805.1 Carlito syrichta
AGTATTCTTTATTACTGTTATCTCAGATGTCAGCTCCTTCCTAGTTTCTTCTTGTGTCTCTTCAATTCTTTTTAATCTCTCCATTATTGTCTTGATGCCATTGTTTGTAGTTTGAGACCCTTCATTCTGGGGGTTCTTCGTTGTTTGCATTCCGAAGTCAGTTTTCTCAGTGTCTGCCTTCCCGGGGTTCTGGGAGAGACCCATAATCTTCTTTTGGTTTTTCTTCATTGTTGTAGATTTTTCTCTCTCCCCCTTTCCTCCTCTTCTTTAATTCTGTTTTTGGAGGAAGGTGGGATTGCTTTTATTTCTCTTCTGCTATATCCTGTTCTTCCTTATGAGGGTCTTCTGGCTT
>NW_007089019.1:0-453 GCF_000164805.1 Carlito syrichta
AATATTCCATTGTGTATAGGTACCACATTTTTTAAATCCAGTCCTCTTTTGATGGACAGCTTGGTTGGTTTCATGATCTTGCCATTGTGAACAGTACCGTGATACACATACGTGTGCAGGTATTTTTTTTTTTGAGTTAGAGTCTCACTCAGACTGGAGTGCAGCGGCCGCTCCCGGCCACCGCAACCTCGACCTACTGAGCTGCGGCGATCCTTCCGCCTCAGCCTTCCAAGTAGCTGGAACTACAGGCGCGCGCTACCATGCCCGGTTACTTTTTTGATTTATTGTAGAGATGAGGTCTGCCAAGTTGCCCAGGCAGGTCTCAAACCCATGGGCTCAGGCAATCCACTCACCTCAGCCTCCCAAGGTACGGAATTACAGGCTGAGCCACCGAGCCCGGATAGGTATCTTTTTTATGGAGTGATTTTTTTTTTTTTTTTTTTTTTTTTTTTT
>NW_007089020.1:0-385 GCF_000164805.1 Carlito syrichta
TAGAAATTGACCTTCCATATGACCCAGCAATTCCCCTATTGGGAATATACCCAGAGGAACTCAAATTATTCTATAAAAAGATACCTACACACGTATGTTTCTTGCAGCTCTATTCACAGTAGCAAAAACATGGAACCAACCATGTTGTCCATCGAAGCTGGACTGTATTAAAAAAATGTGGTACATATACAGCCATAAAGGAGGACAAATATATGGACTTTGCAGCAACTTGTATGGATTTGGAGTCGATCAAATTCAGTGATTTATCACAGAAACAAAGGACTGAGTTCCATATGTTCTCACTCATAAGCTGACCTTGAATAATTATAATGCTATAAGAAAGTGACTGTCAGTAGTGGAAAACTGTCAGGGGGGGGGGGGGGGG
>NW_007089021.1:0-363 GCF_000164805.1 Carlito syrichta
CACTCCAGTCTGGGTGACAGAGTGAGACTCCAACTCAAACAAAACAAAACAAAACAAAAAACAATGCACTAAACAGAATAAATACCCCTTGATCTTTCCTCCCAGGCCTAAGATAAGTATTTGTATAACGCTTTAATCCCTAAAAAGCATGTTTTAACATATATTATCCCGTTTAATCCTTGCACAACCCTAAAAGAGGAATAATAACTTTCTTTTATAAATGGAGGAAATGAGGTCTAAAATGCTGGAGCAGCTTGCCCAAAGTCATGCAACCAGTGAACTCTCACCAAAATCAGACCTCTAGTCTCACTTTATCAACACTCTCAGCTCTTTTTTTTTTTTGAGTTGGAGTCTCACTCTGTC
>NW_007089022.1:0-380 GCF_000164805.1 Carlito syrichta
AAAATAAAAAATATGTTAAAAATAAAATAAAATATTAATTCAACTGGTACTATAAAAAAAAGAAATGTGAAATAAGTCTAGAGTCCCATGCCATTGTGAATACATATAGAGATTTAGTCTAATCTGCTGAGTCATTTATTTGATGTCATTTAATATGTGATACAATTAAAACATATGGATGAAAGATTTTAAACAGAGACCTAATGGGAAATTATTTCTGAGTGTTATTACATATCTGCCTTTCATCATCTACACATAAGAATTTTGTTCACAGATAAAACACAGATTATGTGTCAGAACTATATTCAATAGAGAATGATAACATATTTTGTATTGAAAAAAGTTAAGGTAGCATTGGATAAAACCAAAGTATGCTTTGT
>NW_007089023.1:0-338 GCF_000164805.1 Carlito syrichta
GCAAGACAACAAATGAGAAGACCAACTCCTAGACACATAATAATTTCCCTAAACAAAGTAAGCATAAAATAAAAAATCCTAAAGGCAGCAAGAGATAAATGCCAGGCCACCTACCATGGAAGACCAATCAGGATAGCAGCAGATTTATCTGCAGAAACACTGCAAGCTAGAAGAGCTTAGAGCCCTATCTTCAAAGTCCTCAAAGATAAACAATTTCACCAACAATAACCTACACGGCCAAGCTAAGCACCATCAGCAAGAGAGAATTAAAACCTTTCCCAGATATCCAATCCCTAAGAACTTATGCTGCCACCAAACCACCTCTACATGAAACACTT
>NW_007089024.1:0-655 GCF_000164805.1 Carlito syrichta
ACTTGCAGCCCAGCGTGTCCCTGCAGCACTGCGAAAAGCCGCCGCCACCGCGCGCCTTCGGCGGGAGGGAGACCCGCGCGTCCGGGGCCCCGCGGGCGCGCAGGAGGGAACCGCGGCCGGCCCGGCTCCCGAGCGGGGAGTCTTCCGCCTCCTCTTCTCCTACGGCGGCAGCCGGTTCGCTCTACCCGGGACGTCTGGCCTGTTTGAGAGAAGCGTGATTTCCCCGTGTGCTGGTGGGACTGAACGAAGGGCAGCCAGAAGGGCGGATGGGGAGACGAGAGTCGTGAAACGAGTTCGCGAGCTCTTCGGGGTGAGAAGGCGCCCCACGCAGACGAGGACCTGGAGGTCACAAATCCCAGCTCAGCAGTAGTGATGAGGCCTGGGGACCGGAGTGTCTTCGTGGGGTGGCACCCTGGTCGAGGTGTTCACCATCCCAGCATGCAGACGCTGAAACAAAGTCAACTCCAGGGGCCCGCAACATCGGCGGCTGGTGACCCCTGCGCGCGCCCGGAGGCCGGTCGCCTTTCCTCGCCTCTTCTTCCGCGTCTCCTTCTGTTATTCTTCCATCTTTTCTCTTCTCTCCAACCTCTTCTCTCCACATCTCGCCGGCTCCGAGCGTCTCCGAGAGCCAGCCCCCCGCCCATCCCCAGCCTGT
>NW_007089025.1:0-430 GCF_000164805.1 Carlito syrichta
TTAGATGCAGAAAAAGCTTATGATAAAATCCAGCACCCCTTCTTGATAAAAACCCTTGAACATCTAGGCATACTGGGAACATACCTCAAAATAGTATAAGCCATCTACGAGAAACCCACAGCCAGCATAATCTTAAATGGACAAAAAGTGGAACCATTTCCCCTGAAAACTGGAACAAGACAAGGATTCACACTCTCACCCCTCCTGTTCAATATAGTATTTGAAGTCCTGGCAATCAGAAGACCAATTAGAGAAGAGAAGGCAATCAGGGGTATCCAAATAGGAAAAGAGGAAGTTAAGTTATCTCCCTTTGCAGATGACATGATTGTGTACCTTGAAAACCCAAGAGAATCTGTCAAAAACCTCCTTGCACTGATAAAGACCTCTGGCAAAGTCTCAGGATATAAAATAAATGTGCAAAAGACAATCA
>NW_007089026.1:0-355 GCF_000164805.1 Carlito syrichta
TCATAACTGAGGACTTTAATACCCCACTCACAACCCTAGACAGATCATCAGGACAAAAAAATCAGCAATGAGATATGGAACCTCAGTGTGACTCTTGACCAAATGGACTTAATTGATACCTACAGAATACTCCATACAAAGACCACAGAATACACATTCTACTCATCACCACATGGATGAGATCGACCACATAATTGGCCATAAATCAAGCATAAGCAAATTTAAAAAGACTGAAATTTTACCATGCACCTTCTCGGATCATAGTGGAATAAAAATAAACATTAATACCAACAAGGTCCCCCCCAAACCCACAAAGACATGGACACTAAACAGTATGATGCTAAACAACTCCTGG
>NW_007089027.1:0-498 GCF_000164805.1 Carlito syrichta
CCGGCGCCCCCCCCGGGCCAATCCCGGGAGCAGGCCGGAGTACTCCCCCAGCCACACACCCCGTTTTAGAGCATGCTTCGGAGGGCTTCTCTGACCTCGGCTTGAACTCCTTCGGAGCCGGAGAGAGATCACGCCTTCCTCCGCCGAGGGAGAGGAGGCAAAATGAATGTGCCACCTCGGAATTCACTCTCGAGGCTCCGCTATTCTGACAGCCGGTGAACTCAGCCCTGGAATTCCTGAGAGCTCAGAAAACTGCGGCTCAGGTCCACCGCGGCGTCGAGGGGCATGAAGGGGTTTCCGGGAGCCCATTCCGTTTTTCCTGGGGGAAATTGGGTCTCCCTCTTCCATTAGGTGCAAGGGAGCGGACTTCTTTTGGGCCTCAGCCTACCTGCCTGTCACATGGACACGGGCATTTTCGCTGCGCTCTTCTCCATAACCCCCTCCACACCACACACACACACACACACACACACACACACACACACACACACACACACA
>NW_007089028.1:0-407 GCF_000164805.1 Carlito syrichta
TAGAAAATGCAGGACACACCCTTATGGAAGTTGAAACTGGCATCCAATTCCTGAGCAAAAACTGAAATGCATGGGCCATAAGAGATAAGATAGACAAGTGGGACCTCATTAAACTGTCAAACTTTTGCAAAGTCAAAGAAAGCATCAAGAGAGCAGACAGACATCCCACAGACTGGGAAAAAGTGTTCACCAACTCCATATCTGACAAAGGCCTAACATCCTGGATATACAAGGAACTCAAACGTGCTGAAAAGAAAAAAACAAACAACCTCATTACAAAGTGGGCAACAGATATGAACAGACACTTCTCAAAAGAGGACATACGAGTGGCCAACAGACACATGAAGAAATGTTCAACCTCACTAATCATCAAGAAGATGCAAATTAAAACTACACTGAGATACCAC
>NW_007089029.1:0-376 GCF_000164805.1 Carlito syrichta
CCAGCACTTTGGGAGGCCGAGGCGAGAGGATTGCCTGAGCTCAGGGGTTCAAGACCAGCCCGAGCAACTTGGTGAGACTCATCTCTACACTAGATCAAAAATAAATAAATAAATAAGCTGGGTGTGGTAGCGCGCACCTGTAGTGCCAGCTACTCAGAATGTTGAGGTGCAAGGATCACCTGAGCCCAGCAGGTCTAGGCTGGGGTGGCCATGAGCATACCAGTGCGCTCTGGCCTGGGAGACAGAGTAAGACACCGACTCAAAAAAAAATTTTGCATTACACGCTACAGAGAAAACTTCACGAGAGGAAGAGTCAAGTCAGGCTCGGTGGCTCAGCCTGTAATCCTGCGCCTTTGGGAGGCTGAGGTGAGTGAAT
>NW_007089030.1:0-524 GCF_000164805.1 Carlito syrichta
ATCAGTCGCCCAGATTGGAGTGCAGTGGCTGCTCCCGGCCACCGCAGCCTCGATCTGCTGGGCTCCGGCGATCCTTCCGCCTCAGCCTTCCGAGTAGCCGGAACTACAGGCATGCGCTACCACGCCCGGCGGATTTTTCGGTTTATTGTAGAGATGAGGTCTTGCTGCCCAGGCGGGTCTCGAACCCACGGGCTCAGGCAATTCGCTCACCTCAGCCTCCCAAAGGCACGGGATTACAGGCTGAGCCACCGAGCCCGGCTACTAATTTTATTTTTTGCAAAGTAAATTGTTCATAGAATTCCTTTCACACATTTCTTTCCACAAACCTTCCGCATACCATCTTTGACATACTCATACCATTTTTTGACGTGCTTGAATCTTCTATTTTTGTCCTATATTTTTCTTGTTTCAGATAGCTGTTTACTCCATTATAGGACAAAAATTTACAAGGTCCTTTCCTAGACAAAATTATGCTTTTTCCTTGTATCCTTTTTTCTTATCAAACATATATATATATATATATA
>NW_007089031.1:0-321 GCF_000164805.1 Carlito syrichta
AGCTATGGGAGCTTTTCTGTCCTCTCAATAAATCTTGCTTTCTCAAAAAAAAAAATTTTTTTTTTGATTTAACGTATGAAAAAATTCGTATAAAAATGGCATACTGAACTTTATGAGATATTATATATTAAGACCTGGGATATGGTAAGCACTAATAAAATCTTAGTTCTCGAAGAATCTGGTCTCTGCTGTAATCCTTGTAAAAACAAACCAGATTCTGCATGAACCTTTAATAGCTTAAATACAGCCTAACTCTTTTCCCTCTACTCTTTTATTCATAAGAAATTAAGAAGATAATTATTAGAATAAAACAATAAAAAG
>NW_007089032.1:0-410 GCF_000164805.1 Carlito syrichta
GGAAGGCTGAGGCGGAAGGATCGCCAGAGCCCAGCAGGTCGAGTCTGTGGTGGCCGGGAGTGGCCACTGCATTCCAGTCTGGGCGACAGAGTGAGACTCCAACTCAAAAAAAAAAAAAATGTTCTATTATTTTTAATTTTTATTATAAAGATGTGGGGTATAATTCAGGGTTAGGTATATAAACATTGATTTTCTTTTTTTTTTTTGAGTCAGAGTCTTACGGCCACCACAGTCTCAACCTGCTGGGCTCAGATAGTCCTTCCACCTCAGCCTTCCAAGTAGCTAGAACTGTAGGCGTGGGCCACCACGCCTGGCTAATTTTTGAGTTTATTGTAGAGACGAGGTCTCATCAAGTTGTCCAGGCTGGTCTTGAACCCCTGGGCTCAGGCAATCCTCTCGCCTCAGCCTCC
>NW_007089033.1:0-335 GCF_000164805.1 Carlito syrichta
GAGTTGCCTTAACTACTCATCTGGAGAGTGAGCCAAATGCTGAGCTGACTAACGTAGTTGACTGGCGAGCAAGGTGACTATTTAGCTGTCCTGTTGGCTTACGAGTGAGCCAAAAAGTTAGTTGACCTGTTGGCTGGTGAGTGAGCCAAATAATTTGCAGACCAGTTGGCAGGCGAGGGAGCTGACTAAGTAGCAGACGTGATGGAAAGCGAGCGAGCCCACTAATTAGCTGACCAGCTACCTGAATTGCTAGCAGACTAGATAGCTAGGTAACTAGCTGATTTGCTAGCTGACTTTAGCTAGCTGACTAGCTAGCTGGCTATTTGCTCACATAA
>NW_007089034.1:0-378 GCF_000164805.1 Carlito syrichta
GGCCGTGAGTGTGCCACTGCACTCCAGCCTGGGCAACAGAGTGAGACTCTGACTCAAAAACAAACAAACAAACAAACATTGCAACCAAACAGCTGAGAGCAACTTCAGTCACTCCAAGAGGGTTACATAGACTGAGGGTGCCATGACCATACCCCAGGGCAGGTCACTGGGCAGTGCTGGGTGGAGGGTGAGAGTCTACCACTAACTAACGGTGGGATTCTGTCTATGCTCAATTTCCTTCATCTGTGGGCTGAAAGTGGTAACAAGAGTTTTTTGGGGGTTGTTTTTGTGTGTGTGTGTCAGAGTCTCACTCTGTCACCCGGGCTGAAGTGCAGTGGCCGCTCACGGCCACCCCAGCCTCGACCTGCTGGGCTCTGG
>NW_007089035.1:0-550 GCF_000164805.1 Carlito syrichta
TGGAACATTTAATTTGAAACTACTTTGAGTTGTGTCTTAAATTTAGAATTTTGATCCATGGAATAACTAAAAAAAATTAGGGCAACTCCTTCAGGTCCCCTCCCACTGTGGGAGTTTTTCTGTCCTCTGAATAAATCCTGCTTTCTCACCATAAAAAAATTAACTAAAAAAAATCAAGTTTAGGTGAAACCTTATAAATTCGGCTTTAGCCTTCATTTCTTAGAAATCAGAATCTGAGGCAAATATTTAAAATACTGATGTTTTACTAGGAAGATGCAACCTGTGGCAGAAGAGTGAGGAAAAAGGAATCCAAAGAAAGAAGTTGTGAAGAGATGTATTATTTCTTTTTTTTTTGGGTTGGAGTCTCACTCTGTCACCCAGACTGGAGTGCAGTGGCTGCTCCTGGCACCACAGCCTCAATCTGCTGGGCTCTGGCGATCCTTCCGCCTCAGCCTTCTGAGTAGCTGGAACTACAGGCGCGCGCTACCATGCCCGGTTCATTTTTTGATTGATTGTAGAGATGAGGTCTCACCAAGTTGCCCCTGCTGTT
>NW_007089036.1:0-587 GCF_000164805.1 Carlito syrichta
CTTTTTTTTTTTTTTTTTGAGTCAGACTCTCACTCTGCCACCCAGGCTGGAGTGCAATGGAATGCTCATAACCACTGCAGCCTCAACCTGCAGGGCTCAGGCCATCTTTCCACTTCAGCCTTCCAAGTAGCTGGAACTACAGGCATGCGCCACTGCGCCCAATGACTTTTTTGATTTTGTTGTAGAAACGAGATCTCGCCAAGTTGCCCAGGATGGTCTCAAATCCATGGGCTCAAGCAATCCTCTCGCCTCCGCCTCCCAAGGTCTCGCTATTTTGCCCAGGCTGGTTTCGAACTCCTGGGCTCAAGCAATCCTCCCGCCTCAGCTCCCAAAGTGCTAGGATTACAGACATGAGCCACCACACCTGGCCTTATTATTAATATCTATTTAAACAACAATAATGGATAATTCTTAAAAAAAAAAAACTGAACAAGCCACCTGGCCCCCAGGATTCCAGGTAAAGCCTGTGATTAAGGAATGCATCTTTCTGTGCCTTCTCAGGTCCCACTAGCATGGCAGTTGAGGTGGCAAGACACCAGAAGCCACAGGGAACAGGGACCCATGGACTGAAGGGGAGCAGCCAAAGC
>NW_007089037.1:0-321 GCF_000164805.1 Carlito syrichta
AATCAAAAACCCCCCCCCCCCCCCCCCCCCCCCCCCCCGTTCGAACCCAGGTAAGATGAAAGTTCCACCACTAAAGAAAAAGAACTCCACGACAGCCCGATCCGATCGCACACATCCCCGAGTCCCGTGAAGACCCCATCTAAAATCGGGGCTGGGGCAGATAAGGGCATTCGGGAGAAAGCTCTCAGGCACCCGCCAATCTCTCAGCGAGCCTGGGAGGGGAATGTGAACCTGACCTCATCCTTCCGTCCCCTGGGTTGAGAAAGGCAAAGGAAGTGAAACGGAACCGTCTCGGCGCGGAGCACCGAGACCTGCCCGGAG
>NW_007089038.1:0-774 GCF_000164805.1 Carlito syrichta
GTGAAGATGTCCATCTTACCTAAGGCAATCTACAAATTCAATGCAATACCCATTAAATTACCAATAACATTCTTCTCAGACCCAGAAAAAACAACACGGGAATTCATATGGAAATACAAACGTCCAAGAATAGCCAGAACAATCCTCAGCAAAAAAAACAAAGCCGGTGGTATCATGATACCAGACTTTAAACTTTACTATAAAGCTACAATCATCAAAACAGCTGGTATTGGTACAGGTACAGTCATATAGATCAATGGAACAGAATTGAGATTCCAGAAGTAAAACCTCAATTTCTCAACGAACTCATCTTTGACAAAGCCCCCACCACCTACCACTGGGGAGAGGAGAACCTATTCAATAAATGGTGCTGGGAAAACTGGCTGACCACATGCAGAAGATTGAAACAGGACCCCTATCTATCCCCATACACAAAGGTTAACTCCAAATGGATCAGAGACCTAAATATAAAACCTCAAACCATAAGAACCTTAGAAAAGGAAGGAAATACCCTCATGGAAATCGGAACTGGCATCCAATTCCTGTACAAAACCCGAAACCCACAGGACTTAAGAGAGAAGATAGACAAATGGGACCTTATTAAACTGACAAGCTTCTGCAAAGCCAAAGAAACCATCAAGAGAGCAGGGAGACAGCCTACAGACTGGGAAAAAGTATTTGCCAACTCTAGGTCTGACAAAGGCTTAACATCCTGGATCTACAAGGAACTGAAACGTACTGAAAAGAAGAAAACAAACAACCCCATTATAAAAT
>NW_007089039.1:0-373 GCF_000164805.1 Carlito syrichta
AATTGACCTTCCATATGACCCAGCAATTCTCCTATTGGGAATATACCTGGAGGAACTCAAATCATTCTACGAAAAACATACCTACACACGTATGTTTGTTGCAGCTCTATTCACAATAGTAAAAACCAACCATGTTGCCCATCAAAGTTAGACTGGATAAAAAAAATGTGGTATATATACACAATGGAATATTATGCAGCCATAAAGAAGGACAAACGTAGGGACTTCGCAGCAACTTGGATGGATTTAGAGTAGATCATACTTAGTGATAGATCACAGAAACAAAGAACAGAGTACCATATGTTCTCACTCATAAGCGGGCCTTGAACAATTATAATACTATAAGAAAGGGATTGGCAGTAGTGGGAAACTG
>NW_007089040.1:0-366 GCF_000164805.1 Carlito syrichta
TCTAGTTCCATCCAGGTTGCAGCGAAATTCATGATTTTGTTCTTTTTTATGGCTGCATAGCATTCCATCGTGTATATGGACCACATTTTTTTAATGCAGTCCTCTTGATGGACAGCATGGTTGCTTCTAGGTTATTGCTATTGTGAACAATGCTGTGATAAACATACGTGTGCAAGTATTTTTTTTATAGAGTGATTTGAGTTCTTCAGGATATATTCCCAGTAGGAGGATTGTAGGGTCATATGGGAGGTTGATATTTAGAGCTTTTAGGAATCACTGCACTGCTTTCCACAGAGGTTGCACTAATTTACACTCCCACCAACAGGGTAGAAGTGTTCCCTTTTCACCACACCCTCTCCAGCAACT
>NW_007089041.1:0-342 GCF_000164805.1 Carlito syrichta
TAACCAGAGAAGTGAAAGACCTTTACAATGAGAACTACAAAACACTGCTCAAAGAAGTCCAAGAAGACACAACAAATGGAAACATACATGCTCGTGGATAGGAAGAATCAACATTGTTAAGATGTCCATCCTACCAAAGACAATCTTCAGATTCAATGCAAGACCCATTAAGTTACCAATATAATTCTTCTCAGACCCGGAAATGACAATACAGAAATTCATATGGAAACATAAACGACCACAAATAGCCAACACAATCCCTAGCAGAAGAACCAAAGCAGGAGGTATCACACTTTCAGACTTCAAACTTTACTATAAGGCTACAGTAATCAAAACAGCCTG
>NW_007089042.1:0-333 GCF_000164805.1 Carlito syrichta
AACCCATGGGCTCAGGCAATCCACTCACCTCAGCCTCCCAAAGCACTGGGATTACAGACTGAGCCACCAAGCTCATGAACGTTTTTCTGTACAGGTCATCCCCTGTCTTAGATCCTGAGTTGGGAGAAGGGTTTTGAGCTTCCTGAGAGCTGGAACTACAGATGTGTCCCCTGCCCCTCCCTGCCTGGTTAATTTTTTTAAAAATGTTCTGTAGAGTTGGAGTCTCACTATGTTGTTTTGGCTCATCTCCAGCTCCTGGCCTCAAGCGATCCTCCCACCTCTGCCTCCCAAAGCTCTGAAATTACAGGCATGAGCCACCACGCACCCCCCCCC
>NW_007089043.1:0-349 GCF_000164805.1 Carlito syrichta
GCAGGTCTCAAACCCGCGGGATCAGGCAATCCACTCACCTCAGCCTCCCAAGGCGCGGGATTACAGGCTGAGCCACCAAACCCGGCTGCCAGCATTTGTTTATCCATTTACTTGCTGATGTATGTTTAGTTTGTTTCCCGTTTGGAGCTATCACAAACAAAACTGCTTTCAACCTTTGTCTACCAGTCTTTGTCTGAACTTAGGCTTTGAATTATCTTGAGTAAAAGTCTAGAAGTGGAGTAGCTAGGCTATGTGGCAGTTTGTGTTTAACATTTTTTTTTTTTAGTCAGAGTCTCACTCTGTTGCCCAAGCTGGTGTGCAGTGTCACACTCACAGCCACCCCAGCCTC
>NW_007089044.1:0-348 GCF_000164805.1 Carlito syrichta
CTGATTTTTTGATTTATTGTAGAGATGAGGACTCGCTGCCCAGGCGGGTCTCAAACCCGCCGGCTCAGGCAATCCACTCACTTCAGCCTCCCAAAGGCGCAGGATTACAGGCTGAGCCACCGAGCCCGGCTAAGTCACCCACATTTTAAATAAATTTCGTAGCATGAATTCCTAGAAGTAGACTTACTGTATCACGTTACGTGTATATTCACAAGACTCTTGATATATATTGACTGATTATTTTTTGAAAAATTATTAATATTTTGTTTTTGTTTTTTTTTTTGAGTTGGAGTCTCACTCTGTCGCCCAGACTGGAGTGCAGTGGCCGCTCTCGACCACCGCAGCCTC
>NW_007089045.1:0-429 GCF_000164805.1 Carlito syrichta
AGTTCCAGCTACTTGAAAGGCTGAGGCGGAAGGATCGCCGGAGCCCAGCAGGTTGAGGTTCAGAAAACAAAAAAAAAAACCTGTTTATCATTGGTCTCGGGTGGCCACTGATAAAAAGTACTTAAGATAGGCCAGGTGCAGTGGCTCACACCCGTAATCCCAGCACTTTGGTAGGCCAAGGTGAGGTGATTGCCAGAGCCCAAGGGTTCGAAAACAGTCCGGGCAACTTGGCAAGACCTCATCTCTACAATAAAAAACAAAAAAATTAGCCGGGCTTAGTAGTATGTGCATGTAGTTCCAGCTACTTGGGAGGCTGAGGTGGAAGGATCCCCGGAGCCCAGCAGGTCGACGCTGCGGTGGCTGTGAGCCTGCCACTACACAGCCTGGGCGATGGAGTGACTTCGACTCAAAAAAAAAAAAAAAAAAAAA
>NW_007089046.1:0-355 GCF_000164805.1 Carlito syrichta
CTCAGGCAATCCACTCACCTCAGCCTCCCAAAGGCGCAGGATTACAGGCTGAGCCACCGAGCCCGGCTGCTAGTTGTTATTTAATTAATTCAGCTGGCTAGCCAGTTGCCTAGCATGGTAGTTATCTAGTTAAGGCAGCTGACTAGCCAGCTGGCTAGCTAGTTTATTAATCTAGTTAAGTCAGTTCACTGGCCAGCAGGTTAGCTAGGTATGTAGGTAGTTAATTCAGCTAGCAGGCCAACGGATTATGTAGGTAGGTAGATAGTTAAGTCAGTAGGCTAGCCATGAAACTATTTAGTTATGCCAGCTAGTTAAGACAGCTGAATATCCAGCTGCCCAGCAAGGTAGCTAGCTA
>NW_007089047.1:0-388 GCF_000164805.1 Carlito syrichta
CGGAAGGCTGAGGCGGAAGGATCGCCAGAGCCCGGCAGGTCGAGGCTGCGGTGGCCGGGAGCGGCCACTGCCCTCCAGTCTGGGTGACAGAGTGAGACTCTGACTCAAAAAAAAAAATAAATAAAAATAAATAAAGACATCCTTCTGCTTGACCTCAAGGCCATTATCACACCCAAGAAAATCACATCAACTCAATTATATTGTCTAATTCACAGGCAGTATTCAGATTTTCTTTTCTTTTTTTTTTTTTTGAGTTGGAGTCTCACTCCGTCTCCCAGGCTAGAGTACAGTGGCAGGCTCACGGCCACACCAGCATAGACCTGCTGAGCTCCGGTGATCCTTCTGCCTCAGCCTTCCAAGTAGCTGGAACTACAGGTGCGTGCTACCA
>NW_007089047.1:1288-11219 GCF_000164805.1 Carlito syrichta
TCGTGGCCGGGAGCGGCCACTGCACTCCAGTCTGGGCGACTGAGTGAGACTCCAACTCAAAAAAAAAAAAATTATGTTAACTATGCCTGTATTTTTAAAAACCTTTTAATTTTGGAATAATTTTAGATTTACAGAAGTGTTGTTCAGATGATACTCAGAGTTCTTTTATGCCCTTCATCCAGACTTCCCTATCATTTATAATTGAGGTCTTTGTCTTTTTGTTGTTGAGTTGTGAGAATTTATAAATTTTGGATACTAGGCCCTCATAAGATGTATGATTTGCAGATATTTTCTTCCATTTTCTCTGGATTGTCTTTTCATTTTTCCTGAGAGTATCTATTGATGCAAGAAAAAAATTAATTTTGACGAAATCCAATTTATCTGTTTTTTTTCCTTTTGCTGCTTGTGCTTCTGGTGTCATATCTAAGAGAGAATGTTGCCAAATCCAAGGTCATGAAGGTTTACCCTTATGTTTTCTTTCAAGAGTTCTAGCTGTTACATTTAGGTCTTTTATCCATTTTGAGTTAATTTTTGTATGTGGTGTGAGGTAGAGATCCAATTTCCAACTATCCAGTTGTCTCAACACCAGTTGTTGAAAAGACTTCTTTTCACATCAAATGGTCTTGGCATCCTTATTGAAAATCAATTGACCATAGCTGGACAGATTTGTTTGTGGCCCCTCTGTTCTATTCCATTGATCTATATGCTTCTCCTCATGCCAGTACCACACTGTCTTGGTTACTGTAGCTTTGTAGTAAGTTTTGAAACTGAGAAGTGTGAGTCCTCCAATTTTATTCTTCTTTTTCAAGACTATTTTGTTTATCCTGGGTTCTTTGCCTTTTCATTTTAATTTTAGGATCAACTTTTCCATTTTTGCAAAAAAAACATCCTCAGGATTTCAATAGGCTTTCCTTAATGTGAACATCTACAAAGTCATGATCTATTTGTCAAAGCTAAGAAATCAACACAGAGCCGGGCTCGGTGGCTCAGCCTGTAATCCTGCACCTTTGGGAGGCTGAGGTGAGTGGATTGCCTGAGCCGACGGGTTCGAGAGCCGCCTGGGCAACTTGGCGAGACCTCATCTCCACAATAAATCAAAAAATCAGCCGGGCATGGTAGTGCGCACCTGTAATTCCGGCTACTCGAAAGGCTGAGGTGGAAGGATTGCTGGAGCTCAGCAGGTCGAGGTTGCGGTGGCCAGGAGCGGCCGCTGCACTCCAGTCTGGGCGACAGAGTGAGACTCCAACTCAAAAAAAAAAAAAAAGAAATCCACACTGAACAGTACTATTAATTGAACTCCAGACTTTATTTGGTTTGCCCCAAGCTTTTCCACTCTCCCAAGGCCTTTTTTCTTGTCTGGGATTGCTTCTAGGATCCCACATCACACCTAGTTGTCATGTCTCCGTAGCCACCTACAGTCTGATGGTTTCTTAGTCTTTCTTTCTCTTTCATGACCTTGACACTCTTGAAGAGCTGACACTTCTTTTTTCTGCTCAGTCCCCCAAATTTTGCTGTGAGTGTTCCTTCGGGCCAGATCCTTAAACAGGCAGATTCTTGCTTCAGAGGAAGTAGAATGCCATTTATTAACCACCTACAGTGTGCAGATGTTCTGTTGAGCATGACACATTTATCGTCTCATTGGATACTCAGGACTGTGTCTCCAGGAGATGTTGCCTTGTTTTATGGGTGGGGAAACTGAGACTCATGAAATGACATGCTGAGCGGCCCCCAGCAAGGACACTCTTCCTCAACCCCAGATTTCCCTCCTCGGGGCTTTTGGGTGCTCCGGTTGTAGAGGAGAGTCACAGACTGGAGAAGATGGGGTCTACGAGGGGACCTCTAGGATCAAGGCCCAGAGAGCGACTCCCCACGTGTTGGACGTGGTCATATCCCAACTCCCTGCAGAGTTCACAGGACCTGGGAAGCATCAGCTGTAACTTAAGATATAAGGGCAGTTTGGGGGCTGATTGTGGGTCTCTGTCAACAGCTCTCCTGCGTTTGATTCCTGCCCCTACACTCACTGACGTTGAGGAAAAGACCAAGCCTCAGTTTCCCCTTCTAGAAGCTTGGGGATTGTACTAGGAACTGACTCACTGAATGCATATCTTATGAGAGGTCCCAGCCTGTTGCACCTGTGAAAGTAGAGAATAGTTCTAAGACCACCCTTCCTTTGGACACCAATTGCAGAGTTTGGGGTCCTCAAACCACCCACTGCTTCTTTAATTCTTTGAAAACACTCACAGAACGAATTGGAAGCTGTTATACTCACAGTTGCAGTGTGTTTCAGTAAATAATACCGATTAAAACCAGCCAGGACGAGCGGTGAGCAGCACTCGTCCAAGAGATTTCTGAATGTGAGCTTCCTTTTTTTCTGTCTGCATGGGGTCATGGTGCTGCTTTCCACCCATCATGTGTGGCAACTTGCATGGTGTACTACCAACCAGGAAGCTCCCCTGGGCCTCAACGTCCAGGGTTTATATCGGGGCTTGGTCACATAGAGATGACCACTTGCCTTGGCTGACCTCATTCTCCAGCCCCTCCCTAGGTCGAGCTGATACTACATTGTCCAGCACCCCCATCAAGCATCACATTTGTTTCTCTCTGAAGTGTTATGCTATACATCATGGTTTTCATCCAGAGTTCCTGGCTCTTGTTACTGTCTCCTGTCTTCCTTTCATCCGCCTCTTATCTTCTCCCACCTTTCATTTTTTTTGAGTTGGAGTCTCACTCCGTCACCCAGACTGGAGTGCAGTGGCCGCTCCCGGCCACCGCAGCCTCGACCTGCTGGGCTCCAGCGATCCTTCCGCCTCAGCCTTCCAAGTAGCCGGAACTACAGGTGTGCGCTACCACGCCCGGCTAATTTTTGATTTATTGTAGAGATGAGGTCTCACCATCTTGCCCAGGCGGGTCTCGAACCCGTGGGCTCAGGCAATCCACTCACCTCAGCCTCCCAAAGTGCAGGATTACAGACTGAGCCACTGAGCCCGGCTTGCTCCCACCTTTCTGACGGTCGTTCTTAAGACTCTCCCCAGAGAGGGCCTCACCCTGTACCTTGGGGGGTGCAACTTCCATAAAAGCCCAAGATAACTGGTTTCAGGGAGCTTCCGGATAGTTGAACATAGGAAGGTTCCTGGGGGGACAGCGTCCCGAAAGGAGGGAAGCTCCGCCCCTTTCCCCATACCTTGCTGTAGGCATCTCTTCATCTGTATCCTTTGCAATGTCCTTGATAATAAGCCAGTAAATGTAAGTGTTTCTTTCGCTGAGTTCTGTGAGCTGCCCAAGTGAGTTCATGAAACCCAAAAAAAGGGGTTGTGGGAACCCCAACTGGAAGCCAGCCTATGAGATGTTCAGGAGGTCCAGACTTGTGATTAATGTGTGGGGGGAGCATTCTTGGGGACTGAGCCCTCACCTGCGACATCTGACACTATCTCCAGGGGGATAGTGTTGGAATTGAATGGGAGGATGCCCAGCTGGCATCCGCTGCGTGGTGGTGGGGAGAAACCCTCACATCTGGCCCCAGAAGGCTTTTCCTTGTTGATGACTTGTCATGTGAGAGCAGAGAAATAAACCCTGTTTGAGAGAGTTTTCTCAAAGCACTATCTAATGGGGATCCAAGACTCCCACCACAAAACACATTGTCTAATGTGATCCAAGTTCCAGGTAAACAAAGATACTCACATCAGGCAAGACATTCCAAGAGCTTAGTGTTCCCCCCCAGGCTCTGTGGTCAAAGTCCAGAACTCTTGTAGGACCAGGTTCAGTTATTTGCCACATGACCCGTTACTGAGAGCTTCCTTGTCATGATCACATTTAATGGGCCCTGCCGGGAGGTGAGCAAGACCCCATACTTGGACTCGGGGCCAGGACCGGATGTTGGGTGGTCTGCTCTCTTGGCTGTTCCCACCGCTCTCTGGCTCCAGAGCGGCCATCTCCCTGGGATGGGCTGTCATGCTAGGACCAGGCCGGGCCCCATGCTGCATGTTTTCCACAGGTTGGCGAGGAAGCGTCCTTTTCTGTGAAGTCCACATGTCCCTGCAACTTCACACTGTACTATGAGGTGGCCGCGCGGGGCAACATTGTGCTTTCCGGCCAGCAGCCTGCCCACGTTACCCAGCAGCGAAGCAAGCGGGCGGCCCTGGCCCCAGAGAACCCGATTCGTTTGACACACCTTTCTGAGACAGGTGAGCTGGGCAGCAGGGAGAAGCCTCCTGTTTTTCATTCTGAACTGTTGAGACCAGTATGGGTGCCCCAGCAAAGGGGAACAAAGCCAGACCCAGCAGAGAGGGAAGCCTACCTCAGGGCAGAAAGGGCCAGCTGCTGGAAGATGGAGCGGTTTAGGCCCTGGACTCTTCTCGCTGCATATCTGCAAAGGACAGAGACAGGCCGGCCACAGCCTGGGCTCCTGCACTGACCCCCAGTGTACTGAGTTGCCTTCTTGTCCAGGCTCTCCCCTGCCTATAAACCTCCTTCCCCACTGACTCCATGTGTCCCACATGAGACCCACCTCCTCCCCAGGGCCTTCTGTAGCCTCCCTCCTCTTCAGAACCCGTCAGTCCAAAGCAAGGCTCCCAACCTGAGCACTGCAGACATTTAGGGCTGTATCACTTTCTGGAGTAGGGCATCCTGTGCACTGCTGGGTATTGAGAAGTGTCCCTTGTCTCCACCTACCAAAGACCAGTTGTACCAATCCTCTCCTGCCCACAGTATGACAACCTAGACATCTCCAGACATTGACAAAGTCACTCCTGGGTGAGACTCACTGAGAGAGGGGAGAGAGAGAGAGAGAGGAAGGGGGGTGGAGAGGGAGAGGGACAAGAGGGAGAGGGAGGGAGGGAGAGAGATAATGATAGATGGATAGATGGGTAGACAGAAAGGGCATGATTTCTCAACCTTGGCACTATCAGCGTTTGGGCAAGATCATCCTATAGGGTGGGGGCATCCTGTGCACTGTAGAATGTTGAGCAGTGTGCCTCCTAATACCTGACAGATGCCAGTAGCACTACAGGTAGATGATGGATAGGCAGATGGATGGATGAATGAATAATGAACGGTTGGGTAGAAGGACGGATAAATGGATGGATGGGTGGATGGGTGGATGGGTGGATGGGTGGATGCATAGATAGGTGGATAGATAGAGACAGACACACAGGTTTCTCATGCTAAGGCGAGATTTCTTGCCCTCTGCCCCATTAACATGTGAGGTCAGATCACCCTCTGTGTAGGCCAGTCCTGGGCGTTGTGGGATTTTGAGCAGTGTCCCTGGCCTCCACCCACCAGATGCCAGGAGCACCTCCTCCCGTGGTAATGGCCAAAAAATGTCTACAGATATTACCAGTGTCCCCTGGTAGGGAGGCAGACTCACTTTGAGCGCCGCTGGCCTGGATCATGTTTTGGGCACAATGCATCTGCATCCTTGGGCTTATTGGTCTCCTGGGTAGGAGAACAGGCTTCAGGGCTTCCAGGGGTGCTTGCCCTGAGCCCAGACCTCCCGATGCACTGCCTGATTTAATCCTGGAGCAAGTGGGAGGTGGTGGCCCCCCATGTCCACCTGGAGTGAAAAGCCTGTGACTTGGGGGGCTTCAGGGACTCTCCCGGTGCCTACTAAGGGCCCGAGCCGGATTGGGTTCCTTCAGGGTTCCTCCTGGTGGCCATGGGCTTCCTCGTGCCTCCTCCCCGGCCCTTGGCCTCTGTGTGCCCTGCGTGGAACCAGCCGCCAGCACATCCTGGGACCAGGCTGTCGTGCTGCCACTCTCATGCGTTAGAGTATCTGGGAGCACTAAGCAGGTAGAAGAACCTCTGCAAAACGTGTGCTTTGAGGTTCGTTTGCCCAAAGGGAAGGGAGGATGCTCGAACATCAAGCAACGGCCATCCAGGTCAGCTGACCCTAGGCCCTGAGGGACAGGATCGAGTGGAGGGAGGGGCTGGGACGGAGGGCATCAGAGGGACTGGCGAGGTGGTGCTTGGGCTACTTGTGGGGCAGGGGCTGGGCGCCCGCTGGAGAGGGTGGTTCTAGGCTCTGCAGGGACCTGGGTGGCTCCGTGGCTGAGCCAGAGGGAGTAGTCTGCGTTGCCCGAAGTAGCTGGGAAGGACATTCCAGAACCAGAGGCATGAGAGTCTCCATGTGAAGATGGGGTCATGGTGCAGGACAAGTTGGGGTGGAACTTGGATGCCCAAGGTCACACAGGATGTTGAGAGGTCACCATCTGTCTCCTCTCCTCAACTCACCTCAGAGCCCCCTCCAGCACCAGCAGCCAAGGTCAACGTGTGTGTGACCTCTCTCCGACTGGCTGTGACCCCTAGCATGGCCCCCCTTGGCCGCCTGCTGGTCTTCTACGTCAGGGAGAACGGAGAAGGGGTCGCCGACAGCCTCCAGTTTGCAGTGGAGACTTCCTTCGAGAACCAGGTAGTGTGCCAGGCACCAGCCTGGGAGCATCAGGGCTTCCCCGGGGCACGATGCTGGGGTGGGCTGTCGCATCTGGGACTCGATTCCACATGGTGTCGCAGGCACTGCAGGGGCTGCTCTGTCCTCAGGAACCGCTGGGGCAAATTTGTCTCTCTATTGAAGTTCTCCGAAAGTAAGCTGCAACCATGCTACGCGAGTCCAGACCTGGGCCTGCGCTGGCTCCCAGTAGCTGCCTCAGCCTTCGAGACAAACAACCGCATGCCATCAGCTGGCATCTGCCTTCTCGTATCTTCTCCCTTCCTTTAACTGAGTCACTGATGGAGTGATTGATTTGTTAAGACAGAGTCTCGTTTTCTTTATTTGTTTATTTATTTATTTGTGGAAATGGATCTCCCTTTATTTATTCATATATAAGGATGGAGTCTCACCATGCTGCCCAGGCTGGTCTTAAACTGGTCTCAAGTGAGCCTCTTGCCTTGGCCTCCCAAAGTGCAGGGGCTACACACGTGAGCCCCCATGCCTGGCCCTTCCCTTTCCCTTTCTTGTGTCTTCTGCAGAGTGACCCCTGCCTAGCCCGGTGTGGACCAGGTCCACTTGGGCGTGAGGTCAGGGTCCCAGCCAAGCTGGTGAAACCGACTGTCAGCTGGCATGGTGGCTCATGCCTGTCATCCCAGTACCTTGGGATGCCAAAATGAGAGAATTGTCTGAGTCCAGGGGTTTGAGACCAGGCTGGGCAACTTGGCGAGACCTCGTCTCTACAATAAATCAAAAACTCAGCTGGGCATGGTGTTGCATGTCTGTAGTTCCAACTATTTGGCAGGCTGAGGTAGAAGGATCACCCGGGCCCAGCAGGCCGAGGCTGTGGTGGCCCTGAGCCTGGGCAACTGAGGGAGACTCTGACTCAAAAAAAAAAAAAAAAAAAAAAAAAAAGCGACTCTCCTAGGTGACAGTGGGCGGACGGGTGTGGCAGACAAGATGCTATGGACTGGACCAGGCTCCTGATTTTCCTGCCGTGCTTGTGTCCAGGTTTCCGTGACCTACTCAGTGAACGAGACACAGCCTGGGGAGGTTGTTGACCTGCGGGTGAGGGCTGCGAGGGGCAGCTGCGTGTGTGTCGCTGCGGTGGATAAGAGCGTGTACCTACTCAGGTCTGGGTTCCGGCTGAGTCCCTCCCAGGTGAGCAGGGCCCTCGGGCTCTGGACTCCAGCACCTCCTAGAGGGTCCTCCCTTCCTGTGCTCCCCATCCCCCCTCCCTTTTTAATACGTGAAGAGCTGGATGTGAGTCCAGATTCTCTTGCTCATTTCTCAGGGAACACGACAGGTGTCTGATACATGCTCACTGTGCTTTGGTGCAGTTGAGAGATGGTGGAGTCAAGTTCATCAGAACCTTACCACATGACCTTGGAGCTGGTTCCATGACTCTGGCTCCGGTTTACCTGTTTTCAAATGGGCTGATGCCGCCGGGCACAGCAGCTTACGCCGTAATCCCACCTACTCAGGAGGCTGAGGCGAGAGGATTGCTCAGGACCAGGAAGTCGAGGCTGCAGTGAACTATGATTGTGCCATGGCACTCCAGCCTGGGGACAGAGCAAAACCCTGTCTCTAAACTCCAGCTCTTAAAAAAAGCAGGGTTCTGCTATGTCACCCAGGTTGGAGTGCAGTGGGTGTGATCATGGTTCACCACATCCTTGACCTCCTGAGCTCAAGTGATCCTCTGGCCTGTTTCCCAAGTAGCTGGAACTACAGGCATGTGCCACCATGCCTGGCTAATTTTTTATTTCTGTAGAAACAAGGTCTCACTATGTTGCCCAGGCTAGTCTTGAATTCCTGGCCTCAAGTGATCCTCCCGTCTCAGCCTCCCAATGCACTGGAATTATAGACATGAACCACCACTCCCAGCCAACCCTTTTTTTTTTTTGAGTTGGAGTCTCACTCTGTCTGCCAGACTGGAGTGCAGTGGCTGCTCCCGGCCACCTCAGCCTTGACCTGCTGGGCTCCAGCGATCCTTCCGCCTCAGTCTTCCCAGTAGCCAGAATTACAGGCATGCACTACCACGCCCGCCTGATTTTTTGATTTATTGCAGAGATGAGGTCTCGCTGCCCAGGCAGGTCTCGAACCCGCGGGCTCAGGCAATCTACTCACCTCAGCCTCCCAAAGGCGCAGGATTACAGGCTAAGCCACCGAACCTGGCTAAACTCTTTTTTTTTACGGTCTCACTCTGTCACCCAGGCTGGAGTGTGTGGCATACTCATGGCCACTGCAGCCTCAACCTGCTGGCCTTAGGCAATCCTTACACCCCAGCCTTCCAAGTAGCCAGAACTACAGGCACATGCCTGGCTAATTTTTTTATTTCTTGTAGAGATGAGGTCTCGCCAAGTTGCCCAGGCTGGTCTTGAACCCGTAGGCTCAGGCAATTCTCTTGCCTCCACCTCCCAAAGTGCTGGGATGACAGACGTGAGCCACCGCGCCTGGCCAACCCTGACTCTTGAAAAGCAAGAAGGGCTGACACCATCACTGCCCATCTCCTGAGATTGTCACGATGTGCTACATATGGAGGAGGCCGGGTTTGCTGGACCCCGAGAGCCAGTGTGGGCTGTACAGAAAAACTCAGCTGACCATCCTGCCCTCTGCTTGCAGGTTTCCCGGGAACTGGAGGATTATGACGTTTCTGATGCCTTTGGGGTATCCAGGGAGGACGGGCCCTTCTGGTGGGCCGTGCTGACAGCCCGCCGCCGCCGTCGCTCCTCCTTCTTCCCGTGGCCCTGGGGCGTTACCAAGGACTCCGGGTTTGCCTTCACCGTAAGGAGAGGTGGTCTGGATCCCCCTACCCCTGCTGAGCACCTCTTGCCTGGGAACCAAGGGCCTTGGGGATCCAGAGAGGGGATAGAGCGGGAGTGTCCGAACTCTCCTTGCCGCAGAGTTAGGCTTTGCTTCTCCCCATGAAAGCCCCTAAGCAGATCTTTGCAACTGGCAGAGCAGATGAGAGCAGAAGGTTATGCATATGCATGGCCAGGGACAAACTAGTAACTTGAACTCATATGGAGCTTGTGATGACATAGAGGGTGCTCTTATGGAAGGAATAGCTTCCCCTGGGAGCGATACTGGCGAGGGCCAGTAGCTCTTAGCTCTGCCTCGGCTGCTGTGGACTTCGCCATGCATCTGGCTGTGGTCAGATAGAGGGAGATAGCTGTGTTCTTGAGTGGCAAGGGGTTCAAACTGCACAAGTGTCGTTCAGAAACACACTGGGAGCACACTCAAACTCATGTCCCATTAGAGAGGGGTTTTCACTTGCATTTAAAACATCATTTCAAGCCGGGCTTGGTGGCTCAGCCTGTAATCCTGCGCCTTTGGGAGGCTGAGGTGAGTTGATTGCCTGAGCCGGCGGGTTCGAGACCTGCCTGGGCAGGGAGACCTCATCTCTACAATAAGTCAAAAAACTAGCTGGGCGTGGTAGCGCGCGCCTATAGTTCCAGCTACTTGGAAGGCTGAGGCGGAAGGATCGCCGGAGCCCAGCAGTCGAGGCTGCAG
>NW_007089048.1:0-536 GCF_000164805.1 Carlito syrichta
AGGATCACCTGAGCCCAGCAGGTTGAGGCTGCGGTGGCTGGGAGTGTGCCACTGCCCTCCAGCCTGGGTGACAGAGTGAGACTCCAACTCAAAAAAAATTTTTTTTAAAGAAAACAAAACAAAAAACCATAAGACATTGGTGAAAGAAAGTGAAGAAGACACAAATAAGTGAAAAGATATCCCCTGCTCATGGACTGGAAGACTTAATATTGTTGTACCCAATATGATCTATGGATTCAATGCAATCCCTGCCAAAATGTCTATGACATTTTTCACAGAATAGAAAAAAAAATTCCAACATTCATATGGAACTCATGGCACCCCAGTCTCATTTGCCCACTGTGTGGTAACAGACCAACACAGCAAAACAGTAGGAGTAGCAACAAAGAAAGAGTGACATAATCATTGGGCAGCTGAATAAGAAGACAAACAGTTTTTAGAAGCTGAGATTCTCGGTTACAACTTCAAGATGGTGTATAAGCTTCTGCACCAGCCGGGCTCAGTGGCTCAGCCTGTAATCCCACGCCTTTGGGAGG
>NW_007089049.1:0-348 GCF_000164805.1 Carlito syrichta
TTCTCAGAAGGCCTGCCTCCACCCTCCACACTCGTGCCCCACGTCAAAGATGTGTGTGAGCTCATGGAACAGATGGCCCAAAGATGGGACAGGCATCAAGAACTGAGCATACAAGGCGGTCTAGCAACATTCCTGCCAGTCCAGTTCCGGTCACCAGGTCTGCCACTTTTGGGTGGGGAGGGGCCCTTCCTCTCCCAACCACTCCATCATCCCCACACACAGGAACTTTCCCTGGGGAGCAGTGAACCCCCTTGGTGACATATGAGGGAAGCATCTTTTTTATCACCAGAGTCTCTGTCAGCCAGGCTGGGGTGCGTCAACATGATCGTAGATCCCAGGGAATCCACC
>NW_007089050.1:0-320 GCF_000164805.1 Carlito syrichta
CTTCCGCCTCAGCCTTCTGAGTAGCTGGAACTACAGGCATGCGCTACCACGCCTGGCTAACTTTTTGATTTATTGTAGAGATGAGGTTTCGCCTGCCCAGGCAGGTCTCGAACCCGCGGACTCAGGCAATCCACTCACCTTAGCCTCCCAAAGGTGCGGGATTCCAGGCTGAGCCACAGAGCCCGGCTTCTTCTTCTTCTTCTTTTTTTTTGAGTTTAAGTCTCACTCTGTCAACCAGGCTGGAATGCAGTGGCACGCTGCTCAGGGCTGCCACAGCCTCCACCTGCTGAGCTCAGACAATCCTCCCACCTCAGCCTTCC
>NW_007089051.1:0-378 GCF_000164805.1 Carlito syrichta
AAAAAAAAGTGGACAAAAAACATGAATAGACACTTCTCAAAAGAAGATATACGGGCAGCCAACAGACACATGAAAAAGTGCTCAGTTTCATTCATCATCAGAAAAATACAAATCAAAACCACACTGAGGTACCACCTAACCCCAGTAAGAATGGTCATCATTAATAAAACAAACAACTACAGATAGTGGCAAGGATGCGCAGAAAAAGGAACGCTTCTACACTGCTGGTGGGAATGCAAACTAGTGCAACCTCTTTGTAAGACAGCGTGGCAATTTCTGAAAGAACTAGGAATTGACCTTCCATATGACCCAGTAATTCCCCTATTGGGAATATACCCAGAGGAACTCAAATCATTCTACAAAAAAGATACATGCACA
>NW_007089052.1:0-328 GCF_000164805.1 Carlito syrichta
CCCCAACTCAAAAAAAAAAAAAAAAGATTATCTCCCCGTCCCTCTTTCTCTTCAGATATTTCCAATTCCAGACATGGCAAAGACTTAGTTCCTCGTGTCCGATCCCATGGCAGACATTACCAATCAACCCTGGCACTCTTCACCCCCTAGATCCAGGATGCAACCCTGCAGCAGCAATGCAGGTAATCTGTCAAGACAGACCACACTCGCTGTTCCTTCTCAAGATCACAATCTCATGGGGAGAGTGTCCCCTTATCAACAAGGGTAACTGAACGATGCATATTTGTATACCTAACCCTTAACTGTATCCCACAATTTTAAAATAAAA
>NW_007089053.1:0-438 GCF_000164805.1 Carlito syrichta
CCTTTTAAATTTGCTTATGCTTGATTTCTGTCCAATTATGTGGTCGATCTTAGAATATGTCCCATGCAGTGATGAGTAGAATATGTATTCTGCGGTCTTTGGATGGAGTGTTCTGTAGGTATCAATTAAGTTCATTTGGTCCAGGGTCTCATTGGGGTTCTGGATCTCCTTGCTGAATTTTTTGTCCTGATGATCTGTCTAGGGTTGTGAGTGGTGTATTAAAGTTCCCAGTTATGATGGTGTCAATGTCTTTCTTTAGTTTTCCTAGAAGTTGGTTTATGAATGTTGACACACCTATTTTGGGTGCATATATGTTTAGGATAGATATTTCTTGTTCATGTTATGAACCTTTTATTATTATGTAGTGGCCCTCTGTATCTTTTTAAATTTTTGATAGCTTAAATGGTATTTTGTCTGAAATTAGGATCATGACTCCTC
>NW_007089054.1:0-320 GCF_000164805.1 Carlito syrichta
CCTGACATGCACATCCAGAACTCTGTCAGTTTCCTCTCCAGAGACTGCATTCAGAAGTCCTGGCAGGTGTACTTAGAAAAGCTCAGAAAAAAGAAAGGCTAGGGTTTGGCTGCCAGGCTTTCAATCCCGTGTGCCCCCCAGGGGTCCTCGTCTCCCAGAGGAGTCTTAAACAAGGTATTTTTCCACTTAAAAGTATTTCCCGATGCTTTGTTCTGCAGATCTTTAATAGAAGGTCCTATTCCTTGTAACCCAATGCCCCAAGCACTCCCCCCCACACACATACACACACATACACACACAGGTGTCTTTGCCTAGCAGGA
>NW_007089055.1:0-369 GCF_000164805.1 Carlito syrichta
AGCAGGTCGAGGCTGCGGTGGCTGGGAGTGGCCACTGCACTCCAGTCTGGGCGAAAGAGTGAGACTCCAACTCAAAAAAAAAAAAAAATTCCCATATTCGCAGTACTTCCAGTCAATGCAACATCATTCCACAGTTCTTTCCAGTCATCCTAAGACATGTTCCCCTTCCCTCGCTAAAAATGTCCACCAACCTTTTGCCCCTATAAGCTACATTTCCACCTCTCTCTTCCTTTCTTATCAGACCTTTAAAAGGGAATAACACAGTCTGTTTTTATTTTTATTTAAGTTTATTTTTATTTTTGAGTTGGAGTCTCACTCTGTTGCCCAGACTGGAGGGCAGTGGCCGCTCCCGGCCACCGCAGCCTCGAC
>NW_007089056.1:0-441 GCF_000164805.1 Carlito syrichta
CCATTCCATTGCTCTCTATTTCATTTCATTCCATTCCAATCTGTTACATGCCATTCCATTTCTCTCCATTCCATTCTATTCCATATCATTCCATTCCATTCCATTACTCTCCATTCCATCATTACATTCCTTTCCGTTACTCTCCATTCCAATCCATTCCATTCCATTCCTTTCCATTCTATTATTCTCCATTCCAATCTATTCCTTTCGGTTACTCTCCATTTCATTCCATTCCATTCCAAACCATTTCTCTCCATTCCATTCCATTCCATTCCGTTACTCTGCATTTCATTCCATTCCATTCCATTCAGTTTCATTCCATTCCATTACTCTCCATTCCTTTCCATTCCACTATATTCCATTCCATTCCTTACCTTTTCATTACTCTGCAAACCATTCCATTTTAATCCATTCCATTCCAATCCATTGCATTGCTTTCCC
>NW_007089057.1:0-333 GCF_000164805.1 Carlito syrichta
AGCTAGGCAATTAAATCAACTGACTAGCAAGCTGGTCTGCTAGTTAATTCAGCTTGTTTAGTCAGCTTGGTAACAAGCTTTAAGTCAGCTTGTTAAGTCAGTTGTCTAGCCAGCTTGCTAGCTGGTTAAAAAGCTAGTTACTTCAGATGGGTTACCAGCAGGCTCGCTAGTTATTTCAGCTAGTTAATTCAGCTGGCTAGCTAGGTAGCTAGCTAGATAAATCAGCTAGATATATCAGCTAGTTTGCTAGCTAATTCACCTAGTTAAGATATCTAGCTGTATGATAGCTAGTTAGGTAGCTAGCTAGTTAAATCAGCTAGTTAATTCAACTGG
>NW_007089058.1:0-336 GCF_000164805.1 Carlito syrichta
TGCCACAAAACCATCTCTACATGAAACACTTAAGAAAGTACTAAACACAGAAGAAAAGGAAAAAAGAAAAACGTTCTGCACAAGAGTACAGAGAAAAGAGTATAAAATACACACGAACCAACCCCAAAACCAAAAGGAAGACAAAAGAAAAACCAAGTGGAAGAACAACAACTGTATAAGAACTCTATGATAGGAATGAACTCTCACATTTCAATAAATAGCCTGAATGTGATGGACTAAACGCACCACTGAAAAGACATAGAATGGCAAAATGGATAAAATATCACCAGACAACAATATACTGCCTTCAAGAGACCCATCTCATTAGAAAGGACA
>NW_007089059.1:0-506 GCF_000164805.1 Carlito syrichta
AAAAAAAAAAAAAAAGAAATTTAAAAATTAGCTAGGTGTTGTGGGGCATACGTGTCCTAGCTACTTGGGAAGATGAGGAGGAAGGGTTGCCTGAGCCCAGGAGGTCAAGGCTGTGGTGAGTCATGATCGTGCCATTGCATTCCAGCCTGGATGACAATGAGACTCTGACTCAAAAACAAAAACAAAAACAAAAAAGGACTGTGCAACAGGCATCCCAATGCCTATAAAATAAAGGCCAAATTCTTGAGCCAATATCCAAGACCATCCACAGTCCAGCCTCAACATACCCTTCTGAACTCATTATTCCCATCACAAGCCTCCAATTCAGCCTGTGCCTGTACCTTTGTTCGTAGTTACTTCTCTCCAACTTCTTAAATCATGCTTTTAAAAATAGGCTAGCCTGGCTTGGTGGCTCAGCCTGTAATCCCACACTTTGGGAGGCCGAGGTGAGTGAATTGCCTGAGCCCGTGGGTTCGAGACCCGCCTGGTCAACTTGGTGAGACCTC
>NW_007089060.1:0-319 GCF_000164805.1 Carlito syrichta
CCTAGCTAGCCAGTTGGCTAGCCAGCTGACTTAACTAGATGACTTAACTAACTAGCCAGATGGCACAATGAGGTTACTTAACTAGGTAGAGAGCTGACTAGACAGCTGACTTCACTAGCTCTCTATTTAGCTAGCTAGCTGGCTCATCAGCTGAATAAACTAGCTGACTTAATTAGCTAGACAGCAGGCTAGACAACTGAATTAACTAGCTTACTACCTAGCTAGCCAGCTGGCTCTACAGCTTACTTAACTAGCTGATTAAAATAGCTGGCCTGCTTGATAGTCAACTGAATTAAAGAGCTTGTTATATAGCTAGCCA
>NW_007089061.1:0-379 GCF_000164805.1 Carlito syrichta
GGATTGCCTGAGCCCGCGGGTTCAAGACCCTCCTGGGCAACTTGGCGAGACCTCGTCTCTCCAATAAATCAAAAACTAGCTGGGCATGGTAGCACATGCCTGTAGATCCAGCTACTTGGAAGGTGGAGGCGGAAGGATTGCCAGAGTCCAGCAGGTGAAGGCTATGGTGGCCAGGAGCGTGCCACTGCCCTCCAGTCTGGGCGACAGAGTGAGACTCCAACTCAAAAACAAAAAGAGCCGGGCTCAGTGGCTCAGCAAATCCCGTGCTTTGGGAGGCTGAGATGAGTGAACTGCCTGAGCCGTGGGTTCAAGACCCCCCTGGGCAACTTGGCGAGACCTCATCTCTACAATAAATCAAAAAATTAGCCGGCCGTGGTAG
>NW_007089062.1:0-518 GCF_000164805.1 Carlito syrichta
ATTCCGGCTACTTGGAAGGCTGAGGCGGAAGGATCGCAGGAGCCCAGCAGGTCGAGGATGAGTCCAGAATGAGACTCCAACTCAAAAAAACCAAAAAACAAAACAAAAACTAGAAAAAAACCCACATACATTTCTTAAAATGATACATAATTTAGAGATTGCTTCAAATATCTAGAGTCGTTAATATAAATATACTTGCTTATGATATTTCAAGATTCTTATTTTTAATGATTACTTCTTTTAAAGTCGGAGTCTCACTCCCTCGCCCAGACCGGAGTGCAGCGGCCGCTCCCGGCCACCGCAGCCTCGACCTGCTGGGCTCTGGCGATGCTTCCGCCTCAGCCTTCCGAGTAGCCGGAATTACAGGCGTGCGCCACCACGCCCGGCTGATTTTTTGATTTATTGTAGAGATGAGGTCTCGCTGCCCGGGCAGGTCTCGAACCCACGGGCTCAGGCAATCCACTCACCTCAGCCTCCCAAAGGCGCGGGATGACAGGCTGAGCCACCGAGCCGGTTTA
>NW_007089063.1:0-369 GCF_000164805.1 Carlito syrichta
GCTCAGGCAATTCACTCACCTCGGCCTCCCAAAGCGTGGGATTACAGGCTGAGCCACCTAAGCCGGCCTAGACTCATTATTAATTGAAGAATTTTTTTAGAATGTTTTCTTCAGGCCGGGTGTAGTGGCTCACACCTGTAATCCTAGCACTTTGGGAGGCTGAGGCTGGAGGACTGCTTGAACCCAGGAGTTCAAGACTGGACAACATAGTGAGAGGCTGTCTGTACAAAAATAAAAAAGTTAGCTAAGGCGGATTGCTTGAGCCACCCAGGAGTTCCAGGCTTCAGTGAGCTATGATCATGCCACTGCACTCTAGTCTGAGCACTGGAGTGAGAACCTATCTAAAAAAAAAAAAAAAAAAATAGGGCC
>NW_007089064.1:0-388 GCF_000164805.1 Carlito syrichta
TGGTAGGATGGACATTTTAACAATGTTGATTCTTCCTATCCATGATCATGGAATATTTTTCCATTTGTTTGTGTCTTCTTGGATTTCTTTGAGCAGCATCTCATAGTTCTCATTGTAAAGGTGTTTCACTTCTCTGGTCAGGAAGATGCCAAGGTATTTCATTTTTTTGGTGACTATTATGAATGGTATTGTGTTTTTTATTTGGGTCTCTGCCTGCTTGTTGTTGGTGTATAGGAATGCAAATGTCTTTTGCACATTTATTTTGTACCCCGAGACTTTGCCAAAGTCCTCTATCAAAGCAGGCAGGTTTTTGACAGATTCTCTTGGATTTTCAAGGTATAGGATCATATCATCAGCAAAGAGGGATAACTTGACTTCCTCTTTTTTC
>NW_007089065.1:0-376 GCF_000164805.1 Carlito syrichta
GCTGCCCAGGAGGGTCTTGAACCCGCAGGCTCAGGCAATCCACTCACCTCAGCCTCCCAACGGTGCGGGATTACAGGCTGAGCCACTGAGCCCTGCTACATTGTCTATAAATTGAACTAGCTGAATTTACAGCTCGGAGGTTTTGATGAATATGTATGTATGTATGTATTTATTTATTTTTGAGTCAGAGTCTCACTCTGTCACCCAGGTTGGAGTGCAGTGGCACGCTCATGGCCAACGCAGCTCGACCTGCTGTACTCAGGCAATCCTTCCACCTCAGCATTCCAAGTAGCTGGAACTACAGGCATGAGCCACCATGCCTGGCTAATTTTTTGATTTATTGTAGAGATGAGGTCTTACCAAGTTGTCCAGGCTG
>NW_007089066.1:0-398 GCF_000164805.1 Carlito syrichta
TTGTTTTTTATTTATTGTAGAGATGAGATCTCGCCAAGTTGCCCAGGCGGGTCTCAAACCTGCGGGTTCGGGCAATCCACTCACCTCAGCCTCCCAAAGTGCTGGGATTACAGGCGGAGCCACCAAGCCCGGCTAGGGATCACTGGATTAAATCATTGGCCACTGGTGATCAACTCAACTTTCAGCTCCTCCCCTCTCCCCCAGGGTTGATTGGGGGTGGTGAAACTGAATGTCCCAGCCATCTAATCTCATTTGCACACAAAAGATAGTCTTATCACTTCAGAGATTCCAAGGGTTTTAGGAGTTGTGTGTCTGGTAAGAAGGATTTCACAATATGTCATGCACGAGAGAGAGAGAGAGAGAGAGAGAGAGAGAGAGAGAGAGAGAGAGAGAGAGAG
>NW_007089067.1:0-378 GCF_000164805.1 Carlito syrichta
ACTAAACGCACCACTGAAAAGACATAGAGTGGCAAAATGGATAAAATATCACCAGGCAGCAATATACTGCCTTCAAGAGACCCATCTCACTAGAAAGGATATGCACAGACTCAGAGAAAAAGGATGGGAAACAAATTTTCAGGCTATGGAACACAAAAGAAAGGAGGAGTCATGATCCTAATTTCAGACAAAATTCCATTTAAGTTATCAAAAATTTATAAAGATGGAGAGGGCCACTACATAATGATAAAAGGTTCACTCCATCAACAAGAAATATCTATCCTAAACATATATGCACCCAACATAAAGCAACTTCTAGGAAAACTAAAGAAAGATATTGACTCTAACACCATCATAACTGGGGACTTTAATACCCCA
>NW_007089068.1:0-319 GCF_000164805.1 Carlito syrichta
GGAGGCTGAGGTGAGAGGATTGCCTGAGCCCAGGGGTTCGAGACCAGCCTGGGCAACTTTGCAGACCTCATCTCTGCAATAAATAAAAAAATCAGCCAGGCGTCATGGCACATGCCTGTAGTTCCAGCTATTTAGAAGGTTGAGATGGAGGCTGGGCTCAGTAGCTCGGCCTGTAATCCCAGCGCTTTGGGAGGCTGAGGTGAGTGGATTGCCTGGGCCTGAGGGTTTGAGACCCACCCCGGCAACTTGGAGAAACCTCATCTCTACAGTAAATCAAAAAGTAGCCAGGCGTGGTAGCGCACGCCTGTAATTCCAGCTA
>NW_007089069.1:0-563 GCF_000164805.1 Carlito syrichta
GCTGGCTAGTCAGCTGGCTCGCTAGTTAATTCAGCTAGATAATTCAGCTGGCTAGCCATCATGCTAGCTAGGTAGCCAGTTAGTTATCTCAGCTGTCTAGCCAGTTAGCTGGGTAGTTATGTCACCTAGCTAAGTCAGCTGACTAGCCCACTATCTAGTTAGGTAGCTCGCTAATTAAGTCAGCTGGCTAGACAGCTGGCTATCTAAATAAGTCACCTAGTTTATTCAGCTGGATAACCAGCTGGCTAGCTATGTAGCAAACTAGTTAATTCAACTGGCTACAAAGCAGGCTAGCTAGTTAAGAGTTACTTAAGTTAACTGGCTAGCCACCTATGTAGCTAGTGTCCTAGTTGAGTCAGTTGGCCAGCCAGCTGACTAGCTAATTAAGTCAACTAGTTAAGTCAGTTGTCTATTCAGGTGGCTAGAGAGGAAGAGAGCTAGTTAAGTCAACTGGTAGACAACTGGATAGCTAGTTAAGCCAGCTAGTTTAATCACCTCTATGACTAGATGTCTATCTCATTAATCAACTAGCTAAGTCAGCTGGATAACCAGCTGGCTTGCTA
>NW_007089070.1:0-377 GCF_000164805.1 Carlito syrichta
TCCAATTCAAAAAAAAAAAAAAAACTTATGCATACACAACACCTAATGACTAACTTAAATCCTAATTCCTTTCTATTTTATGCTAATTATACTTACACTATAGAAACTCTTAATTACAGCCCAACCCAGTTCCTAAAGAATGAGGCCCAGTCAAGAGATCATCTGGGCCATTTCTAGGAACAATTGATTACAATCTCTTAACAAATTGGCTGTTCTAAAATCCTATATATCTATTTTAACTTCTTTAAAAGTTTCTAATTCCTAATTCTAATATATAAAGGTGATCATCAACAATAAAGCTTCTAAAAATAAAACCCAAAATACAGCCAGGCTCGGTGGCTCAGCCTGTAATCCCGTGCCTTTGGGAGGCTGAGGTG
>NW_007089071.1:0-332 GCF_000164805.1 Carlito syrichta
CTAGCTGACTTAACCAGCTAGCGAGATGGTTAGCCAGCTGACACAAATAGCTGACTTAAATGGTTAGCCAGCTGACACAAATAGCTGACTTAAATGGTTAGCCAGCTAGTTAGACAGCTAACTTATCTAGCTCTCTACCTTGCTAGCCAACTATCTAGCCTGCTGACTTAACTGAATGACTTAACTAGCAAGCCACGTGGCTAGCCAACTGAGTTAACTAGCTAGCCAGATGGCTAGCCAACTGACTTAACTAGCTGGCCTGCTTGCTAGCTCACTAAATTAACTACATTTCTACCTAGCTAGCCAGCTGGCTAGCCTGCTGACTTAACTAG
>NW_007089072.1:0-394 GCF_000164805.1 Carlito syrichta
TTGATAATGGCCATTCTGACTGGAGTTAGGTGGTATCTTAGTGTAGTTTTAATTTGCATCTCCTTGATGACTAATGAAGTTGAACATTTCTTCATGTATCTGTTGGCCGCTCGTATGTCTTCTTTTGAGAAGTGTCCATATCTTTTGCCCACTCTGTAATGGGGTTGTTTGCTTTTTTCTTTTCAGCACGTTTGAGTTCCTTATAGACCCTAGATGTTAGGCTTTTGTCAGATCATGGAACCAACCATGCTGTCCATTGAAAGAGGACTGGATTTAAAAAATGTGATATATATACACAATGGAATTTTACGCAGCCATAAAAAAGAACCAAATCATCAATTTCGCAGCAACCTGGATGGAATTAGAGTTTATAATACTGAGTGATCTCTCACAG
>NW_007089073.1:0-400 GCF_000164805.1 Carlito syrichta
ATTCACAGCTGCCACTGCAGCTTCAACCTGCTGGACTCAGGTGGTCCTTCTACCTCAACCTTCCAAGTAGCTGGAACTACAGGAACACCACACATGGCTAATTTTTTGATTTATTGTAGAGACGAAGTCTTGCCAAATTGCCCAGGCTGGTCTCGAACCCCTGGACTCAATCAATCCTCTTGCCTCCGCCTCCCAAAGTGCTGGGATTACAGGCATGAGCCACCATGGCTGGCCCTAGTAATACTAAGATGCAGGTTATAGCCAGGTATGGTGGCTCACACCTATAATCCCCACACTTTGGGAGGCTGAGGTGAGAGGACTACCTGAGCCCACGGGTTCAAGACCAGCCTGAGCAACTTGGTGAGACCTCATCTCTACAATAAATCAAAAAAATTAGCCA
>NW_007089074.1:0-995 GCF_000164805.1 Carlito syrichta
CTGACTAAATTGGCTAGAAATCTGGCTAGCCAACTGACTTAACAAGCTTGCTACCTAGCTAGCCAGCTGGTTAGCCAGCTGACTTAACTAGCAAAATTAAATAGCTAGCCTGCTAGCTAGACAGCTGAATTAACTAGCTAGCTGGCTTACTAGATAGCTGATTTAAGTAGCAAGCTACCTAGCTAATCAGCTGGATATCTCGGTGACTTAACTAGGTGGCTTAACTAACAAGCCAGCGGGCTAGGCAGCAGACTTAACTATGTAGCTACCTAGCTACCCAGCTGTCTAGCCAGCTGACTTAACTAGGTCACTTACGTAGCTAGCCAGCTGGCTAGCAAGCTGACCTAACTGCCTAGCTACTTGCTAAACAGATGGATAGCCAGCTGAGTTAACTAGCTAGCTAACTACATAGTCCACTGTCTTGCCAACTAACTAAACTACATAGCTACCTACCTAACCAACTGGCTAGTGAGCAGACTTAACTAGGTTACTTAACTAGCTAACTAACTGGGTAGCCAGCTGAGCTAAATAACTAGCTACCCAGCTAGACAGCTGGCAAACCTGCTGACTTAGCTCACTTACTTAACTAACTAGAAAGCTGACTTTACTGGCTGATATAACCAGCTAGCTACCTAGCTAGCTAGCTGTCTTAACTAGCTGTCTTAACTAACTAGCTATCTAGCTAGCTATCTAGCTAGCCAGGTGACTTAACTAGCTGATTTTACTATCTAGCTAGTTGACATAACTACCTGACTTATGTAGCTAGCTTTATAGCTATCCGGCTGACTTAACTAGGTGATATAACTAGTTAGCATGAAGTATATTCATCTGACTTAAATATCTTTTTAACTAACTAACCAGCTGGATAGCCAACTGACTTAACGAGCTGACATAAATAGCTAGCCAGCTGGTTTCCAGCTGACTTAACTAGCTGAGTTAACCTGCTAGTCAGCTGGTTACACAGCTGATTTAATTAGTTGGCTGCCTATCTAGCA
>NW_007089075.1:0-379 GCF_000164805.1 Carlito syrichta
AGGCTGCGGTGGCCAGATGCGGCCACCGCACTCCAGTCTGGGCGACTCAAAAAAAAAAAAGGATCCAGCAATTTCATTTCCACACTGGGTGTGTAGAAGAATTGAAAGCAGGCTCTCAAGGAAATATTTGCAAACCCAAGTTTATAGCAGCATTCTTTCACAACAGCCAAATGGTAGAAGCAACCTAAGAATCCACTGACAGATGACTGGATAAACCATAGTGGTATATGCATACAATGAAGCACTATTCATTTTTTTAAAATTTTTAATTTTTAATGTAAAGATGTGGGATACAGCCGGGCTCGGTGGCTCAGCCTGTCATCCCGCGCCTTTGGGAGGCTGAGGTGAGTGGATTGCCTGAGCCGGCGGGTTCGAGACC
>NW_007089076.1:0-445 GCF_000164805.1 Carlito syrichta
AAAAGAATTAACTAGCTACATACCTATATAGCCCACTTGCATGCCAGCTGATTTAACTACCTAAACACACAGCTAACCTGTTGGTCATTGATCTGACTTAAATAGGTGACTTAACTAGGTGACTTAACTAGCTAAGCAGCTGGCCAGCAGGCTGACTTAACTAGATAGCTATCCTGATAGGTAGCTGGCTAGCCAGCAGACTTAACTAACTCACTTCAGTAGCTAGCCAGCTGACTTAACTAGCTGACTTAACAAAGTAGCCAGCAGACTTAACTAGCTAGCTACCTCGCTAGATAGTTGGATAGCCAGCTGACTTAACTAGCTGACATATCTAGATAGCCTAATGGATATCCAACTGACTTAACTAGCTACCTACCTACATATCCCGCTTGCATGCCAGCTAACTTAACTACCTAACCACACAGTTATCCTGCTGGCCACCCAG
>NW_007089077.1:0-327 GCF_000164805.1 Carlito syrichta
GCCAAGTTGCCCAGGCGGGTCTCGAACCCGCGGGTTCAGGTAATCCACTCACCTTGGCCTCCCAAAGCACGGGATTACAGGCTGAGCCACAGAGCCCGGCTAAAATTAGATGTGAGTGGGTTTTTGATGTTGTATTTTTTGAGTTGGAGTCTCACTCTTGTTGACCAGGGTGGAGTGCAGTGGCATGCTCAGAGCCACCGTGGCCTTGCCCTGCTGGGCTTAGGAGATCCTTCTGCCTCAGCCTTCCAAGTAGCTGGAACTACTGACACATGCCACCACGCCTGGCTAGTTTTTGTGATTTATTGTAGAGATGAGGTCTCACCAAGT
>NW_007089078.1:0-445 GCF_000164805.1 Carlito syrichta
GGGTTCAAGACCAGCCCGGGCAACTTGGCAAGACCTCATCTCTACAATAAATTTTTAAAAATTAGCCAGGCATGGTAGCACGCACCTGTAGTTCCGGCTACTTGGAAGGCTGGAATGGAAGGATTGCCAGAGCCCAACAGGTTGACGCTGGGGTGGCCATGAGCGTGCCACTGCAGTCCAGCCTGGGTGACGGAATGAGACTTCAACTCAAAAAAAAAGAGAGAGAAAAGGATTGACAGTAGCGGAAAACTGCCAGAAGGGAGAGGGGAGGGGTGGGGAAGCAGGATTGGCAGTAGTGGGAATCTGTGGGGGGAGGACAGCTCATCAACAAAGGTACCTGCATAATGAACAAGTATTTACCTAACCCTGAATTGTACCCCATGTCTTTATTTATTTATTTTTTTGAGTTGGAGTCCCACTCTGTCGCCCAGACTGGAGTGCAGTG
>NW_007089079.1:0-586 GCF_000164805.1 Carlito syrichta
CTCCCGCGAGGCTCCGAAACCCACCCGCGGGCTGAAGGAGCCCCCAGAGAGGTGCTGGGGAGAGGACAAGGCAGAGCCTCGGCTCCGGGCTCCGTGAAGTGGGCGCCGCAGCCCCGCCCCGCCCCAGGGACGGTGCAGCTTTTTGGGTCCAGCCCTCCACAGAGGGGCTCCAGGGGCTTTCTCCTGGGAGAAAGGTGAGGGGTCCCCCAGAGGCCACCCCGCCTTTTGCAGGCGGGCGTGCAGGGCAGGGGGACTCTGAGGCTGGCGACGCCCGGGTGCGGCCGGGTGGGCGGCGCTGCCTGTGGACTCGAGGCCGCGTCCAGCGTCCTGCCAAATGGCGTCTTCACCCCCCAACTCAGGCGGGACGGAGTGCGGCCGCAGAACCAGATGTGCCCGGTCGGGGGGCCGCCGTCAGCCGCCGCCCCCGCCACGCGGCCTTCAGGGCGAGTTCCACATCACACACCCCAGGCCGTGGACGGGGCAGCTTTGTGGACGCTGGGAGCCAGGGACCCGCCCGGAGTCCTGCCGCCCCAGGGAGACCGCGGGGAGACGGGGCTAGAGCCCCGCGGCCGGCAACAAGGCGACC
>NW_007089080.1:0-421 GCF_000164805.1 Carlito syrichta
CTGAGGCGGAAGGATCGCTGGATCCCAGCAGGTCGAGGCTGCGGTGGCTGGGAGCGGCCGCTGCACTCCAGTCTGGGTTCCAGAGTGAGATTCCAACTCAAAAAAAAAAGTTGCTATGGTCACTAAATTGCTATGTAGTCAATACTGCAAGTTTTGCCTATAAAAGCTTGTCAAAAACTGCACCAATTTATCAAGAGTTTTTTTGGCGTTTGCCTACTCTTGACATTAATAAAGGATTCTAATTAATTTTTTTTTTTTAAGTAGCTGGAACTACAGGCACACGCTACCACGCCTGGCTAATTTTTTGATTTATTGTAGAGATGAGTTCTCGCCAAGTTGCCCAGGTGGGTCTCGAACCCTATGGGGTCAGGCAATCCACTCACCTCAGCCTCCCAAGGCGTGGGATTACAGGCTGAGCCAC
>NW_007089081.1:0-436 GCF_000164805.1 Carlito syrichta
GGGGGGTCTGGGTGGGGGTGGGGCCTTGCCTTTTGAATTTGTAGAGGGTGAAGGTGCCCGCCGCGAACAGCCCGACGACAAACAGCACCACCACGGCCCAGTAGCTGCCGCCGCCCGGCTGCTGCGACTCTGCAAACAAAGCCCAAGTGGCCGTGAGCGGTGGGCGTGAGCCCGGTCCTGTCCCCAGCCCAGGCGACGGGGACGGGCCACACCCACGGCTGGGTCTCCCGGCCTGGCTGAGGAGGGCGGCGGGTGGCAACGGCCCACGGGACGCGGGCGCCATGGCCTCGGAGGGGCCCCGTCCCCTCGCCTGGCCCTGGGGTGTCGTCGGGGTGGCCAGCTCTGCCTTCTGGACAGCGGACAGAACGTGCTGTGTGTGTGTGTGTCACGTGTGCATAGAAGGTGCTAGTTTTATGCTGGCACGGGTCAACCCGCC
>NW_007089082.1:0-422 GCF_000164805.1 Carlito syrichta
TACTATGTACACTTGTATGGAAACAAACTTGAAAACCTTATGGAAATGGAGGACTTTCTGTCATCCCACAACCTGCCTAGGTTGAAACAAGAAGAAATTGAGACCCAAAATAGACCAATAACAATCAAAGAAATTGACTACATAATAAGAAAACTACCCTACAAAAAAAAAACCCTGGACCAGATGGCTTTCCAGCAGAATTCTACAAGACATTTAACGAGGAACTAATATCAATCTTACAGAAGGTACTCCAGGTGATTGAGAAAGATAGAACTCACCCCAAATCATTTTACGAAGTTAACATCACATTGATACCCAAGTCACATAAAGACCCAACAAAGAAAGAGAACTACAGCCAATATCTTTGATGAACATAGATGCTAAAATTCTCAACAAGATCCTAGCAAACCGGATCCAACAAC
>NW_007089083.1:0-457 GCF_000164805.1 Carlito syrichta
CACCATGGCTGCCTGAATGGCTGGAACAACAGGTGTGTGCCACCACACTCAGCTCATTTATTTGGCTTCTTGTAGAGACGAGGTCTTACCAAGGTGCCCGGGCTTATCTCGAACATGGTGGCTCAGGATATCATATTGCCTCAGCCTCTCAAAGTGCCAGGGTGACAGGCATGAGCCCCCATGCCAGACCTCCACATCCGTCTTGAGACCCCAACACGAGGCTGGGTCCCTTCTGATGACCAGGAACCTGGAGAGGGTGGCTGGGATTGCCCCCAAGCCCTCCCCAGGAGAAAGCCTGGCACAGGAACATGTCTCAACTGGGTTGCCCACACCTCTGCCTGCTTCATTCCCCAGGTTGGACCTGCTTGCTCCTCCATGGGACTGCCTCGGGGAAAGTGAGGGTGTGACTCTCAAACCTTCGGGGGGTGGGGATGGCTGGGCAACTCACAACTGTCTC
>NW_007089084.1:0-470 GCF_000164805.1 Carlito syrichta
AGCAACACTCTCAGGGCCTGGCTTGCCAGCCCATTAGAGCCAACACTCCGGGTGCTAGGCTTGCCAGCCCATTGAGTTGCAACACTATCAGGGCTTGGCTTGCCAGCCTATTAGAGCTGACACTTCTGGGGCTAGGCTTACCAGTCCCTTGATACCCTCTCTGGGACTTGGCTGGCCAACCCACTGAGCTGACACTCTTGAAGCCCAGCTGACCTGAAAAATCCACATCACTGGCAAGAATGTGGAGAAAAGAAAATGTTTCTACGCTGCTCATGGGAGTGTAAATTCATACAACCTCTGTGAAAAACAGTGTGGCAATTCCTAAAAGATCTGAAAATCAACCTTCCATATGACCCAGGAATCCCCCTTTTGGGAATATACCCAGAAGAACTCAAATCATTCTGTAAAAAAGATACTTGCACATGCATGTTTATTGCAGCATTATTCACAATAGCAAAAACATGGAACCA
>NW_007089085.1:0-326 GCF_000164805.1 Carlito syrichta
CCCTGCTCGCTCGGGGTCCCCCGGCTCAGAGGAGGGGGTCTTCTGCCGGCCGTGTGGGTGTCAGGCTTCTAGGGTGCCAAGTGCAAAGCCGGGGGTGCCCAGGTACCACATGGGGGACCCTGGAAAGAAGGGGAGGTCTGTGCCCCCCCCGGGAGACCTGTGGCCCAAGGAACCCAGAGGGAGCCACTCCAGGGCGGGAGGCCCGATAGAGGCCCGTTGCAGGCAGGGGCGTCCCAGAGGGGCCCTGAAGACTCGCCCCTGCCCCTCACGGCCCCTCCTGCCTGTCCCCAGCCACCCTCGACCCCTGCGCCTCCAGCCCCTGCCTC
>NW_007089086.1:0-514 GCF_000164805.1 Carlito syrichta
GCTTTTGGCTTTCTTTTTAAAGCACGTTCCGACTTGGGTTCCCCGAAGGGCGGTGCGGTCCACGGGAGCCCGGCGGGCTTGGGCTCCCCCTGGCCGGTCTGCTTCCCTTCGTGCGGGTTGGGGTCAGCAGAAATGTTTTTGTCGTTCGAGTCGGAGTCTCCCGGTCGCCCGGGCTGGAGGGCAGGGCACGCTCGCGGCCACCGCAGCCTCGGCCCGCTGGGCTCGGGCCGCCTCCCGCCTCCCCCTTCCACGCAGCTGGAGCCACAGTCACGCGCCACCACGCCCGGCTTAGGGGGGGCGATTTATGGGGGATACCGGGTCTCCAGTGGCCCAGGCTGGTCTCGAACTTTGGGCCACCCTCTCGCCTCCGCCTCCCCGAGCGCTGGGATGACAGGCATGGGCCCCACACCCGGTTATTTTTTCTTTCTTTTTTCTTATTGTAGAGACGCGGTCACCTGGCGAGACCGAGGCTGGTCTCGAACCCCGGGCTCAGGCCATCCACTCGCCTCCGCCT